>NC_091746.1:71746188-71906188 GCF_043380555.1 Nothobranchius furzeri | reverse complement strand
ATGACCTCACCGCCTGTAGATCCTCCACCAGATGGCAGCAGACGTGTGTAGGACAGCATCCGACAGGTTTCTGCCAAAGGGGGTGTTTTGCTTCTTTTTGGCATCAACTTCTACGTTTTGTTAATGCATCTAGTTATTAGAGATGCTCTAAAAAAGCTCAGCAAAGGCCTGTGTTCAGTACGAACAGTTTAACAGCAGAAATGAGATTTATTTGTAAACGCATCGATGTCGGTCAGCAGGAAAGCCCAGACACAATCAGCAGGTCAGGTCCGTCCCAGAATCAGACATCGCTATCGGTCCCGCGGACCACAATGGCTGCATCTCGCTGTTTCCTACAACAGGTAGTTGGATGAGTTTGCGTGGATGTGAGCAGAACCATTTAGTGTTTGTCGGTGGTCCCAGGCCCAGTGGACTGCAGGAAAACTCAACTGCTGGTTCTGTGGAGCTCGTTTGGGTGGCTTCAGCTTCCTGAATTGCATCAAGTGTCCGTGTGGCTGCGATGCTACGGTCCACCTTAACAAAAGCCGTGTGGATCAGGACCAGAAGCCCCATGTCTTCATCATCCGGCCGAGGAGGACAGGGTCTGCTGCTCTGTCTCACATAGGTCCAGCAGATCCACTCGCTGAAGGCCACAAAAGGTGCAGTTTGAGGGTGGGTGGGAAGTCCACATCCTGTTTTTGTCCTGCCAGCTCCAGGTTGGAGTCATCGGTTTTAAATCCTGCTGGACCCCGACATGAAGCAGGATCTCCACCCATTTCTGAAGTCAGACAATCGTCTCTGCTTCAGCAGACGACAGAGTCCATGAGGAGGAGACGGATTCAGCTTCCTCCCTCCGGGGTTTCACTGCTCAGCTGGAGGAGGAAAAGGTAAACGGTTTACTCAGACTGGATTAGGAATCTGAAAGTGGTAGTTTTTATGAGTTTGGTGAACCAGATTAACTCTCTTGATGGTTTAGGTTTCCTCTCAGCCTCCAGCACCGATGAGGCTGAACAAACGAGAGAAGAATCGTGTGAAGAGTCAGAGGAGGAAGCAGAGGAGGAGAGAGGGATGGCTGCAAGTCCACCTGGAAATGGAGCAGGTAAACGTAGAAATAACAAACTAACCGTCACGTTTGGGAGAACATGCTAACTCCACACATGCATGAGAACATGCTAACCCCACACATGCATGAGGAGAACACACTAACTCCACACATGCATGAGGAGAACACGCTAACTCCACACATGCATGAGGACATGCTAACCCCACACATGCATGAGGAGAACACGCTAACTCCACACATGCATGAGGAGAACACGCTAACTCCACACATGCATGAGGACATGCTAACCCCACACATGCATGAGGAGAGCATGCTAACCCCACACATGCATGAGAACACGCTAACTCCACACATTCATGAGGAGAACAAGCTAACTCCACACATGCATGAGGAGAACACGCTAACTCCACACATGCATGAGGAGAACATGCTAACTCCACACATGCATGAGGAGAACACGCTAACTCCACACATGCATGAGGAGAACACGCTAACTCCACACATGCATGAGGACATGCTAACCCCACACATGCATGAGGAGAACATACTAACCGCACACATGCATGAGGAGAACACGCTAACTCCACACATGCATGAGGAGAACACGCTAACTCCACACATGCATGAGGAGAACACGCTAACTCCACACATGCATGAGGAGAACACGCTAACTCCACACATGCATGAGGACATGCTAACCCCACACATGCATGAGGAGAACATGCTAACCCCACACATGCATGAGAACAAGCTAACTCCACACATGCATGAGGAGAACACGCTAACTCCACACATGCATGAGGAGAACACTCTAACTCCACACATGCATGAGGACATGCTAACCCCACACATGCATGAGGAGAACATGCTAACTCCACACATGCATGAGGACACGCTAACCCAACACATGCATGAGGACATGCTAACCCCACACATGCATGAGGAGAACATGCTAACTCCACACATGCATGAGGACACGCTAACCCCACACATGCATGAGGACATGCTAACCCCACACATGCATGAGGACACGCTAATCCCACACATGCATGAGGACACGCTAACCCCAAACATGCATGAGGACACGCTAACCCCACACATGCATGAGGACATGCTAACCCCACACATGCATGAGGAGAACATGCTAACTCCACACATGCATGAGGACACGCTAACCCCACACATGCATGAGGACATGCTAACCCCACACATGCATGAGGAGAACATGCTAACTCCACACATGCATGAGGACACGCTAACTCCACACATGCATGAGGACACGCTAACCCCACACATGCATGAGAACATGCTAGCTCCACACACGCATGAGGAGAACATGCTAGCTCCACACCCGCATGAGGAGAACATGCTAGCTCCACACATGCATGAGAACATGCTAACTCCACACATGCATGAGAACATGCTAACTCCACACATGCATGAGGAGAACATGCTAACTCCACACACACATGAGGAGAACATGCTAGCTCCACACATGCATGAGGAGAACATGCTAGCTCCACACATGCATGAGGAGAACATGCTAACTCCACACACGCATGAGGAGAACATGCTAGCTCCACACATGCATGAGGAGAACAGGGTGGCTCCACACCCGCATGAGGAGAACATGCTAGCTCCACACATGCATGAGGAGAACATGCTAGCTCCACACACGCATGAGGAGAACATGCTAGCTCCACACACGCATGAGGAGAACATGCTAGCTCTGTACATCTTTTGTACGTTCTTGCTGTGTTTGTCTTCAAATTCCATTTTTGGTTCTTTTTTAAACACAGAAAGGTTTTTTATTTACCTTGTTGACGTTTTGTTTGCGGCTGCAAAACTTCCTCAGAGCTGACGCTGATGGTGGCGTCACTTCCTACTCCGTTTATCTGCGAGCAGCAGAGGACGTTGTCGCCCTCTGCTGACCGCTCTCCCCTCTCCGATGATGCAGTCTCATGCACGGTCCAATGTGTAGAGCCCATCGTCTCTGTTCATGGTCCCACATCCACGTCTCCTTATCTCTATAGCTTCCTTCATCCATCTTTTGTATTTCTGTTATTTGGTGTTTATGATCCTTGTGTAATATATAGATATATTTTTTTTAAAGAGGGCTGACTGCACATTGATTTATCTGGAGATTGTGAAAGCTTAGATCAGTGAGCATTTCGTCTGGAATGGAATGGGGCCCTGCATGACTGATGGGTCTCAGCTGCAGTGTAGTACACCATTTAGCCAGGTGGCGGCAGCATTTCATCACAGGCTCACACGTTTTAGGTTTTTCACTCTTCTTCACCTGATTCCTAAACCAGTGGGTTAACTGGTGTTCTGTATTAATGTCTGGTAAAAATCACACAGGTTTAACTGAAATATTAAGATCAAAATGTAAGAAATCAAAAGAAGCTACAATCAAAGGTATTATTTATTTATTTATTCAGACATTTATTTAAAAAAAGAGTAACCCAATGAGAAGCACCATGGAGGTCCTCCGGCAGATTAAAAGGTAGCCGTAAACATGGCCAGTATTTAAAAAATCTAAATAAATAATCGACAAACTGGAAACACCACACATATGTGGTGTATTTCTAAAACCAAACACAGTCACAGCGTGGCTTTGGACAGTATAGCAGCACAAAGGATGCTGACATGTTCTTTAACTCAACACAGGTGTGGTTTGACCATATAGACCCTGGGAGATAAGTTCAACACAGGTGTGGTTTGACCATAGTGGGTTCAATTTAACACAGGTGTGGTTAGACCATAATGGGTTCAGTTTAACACAGGTGTGGTTTGACCATAATGGGTTCAATTTAACACAGGTGTGGTTAGACCATAATGGGTTCAGTTTAACACAGGTGTGGTTAGACCATAATGGGTTCAGTTTAACACAGGTGTGGTTAGACCATAATGGGTTCAATTTAACACAGGTGTGGTTAGACCATAATGGGTTCAGTTTAACACAGGTGTGGTTAGACCATAGTGGGTTCAATTTAACACAGGTGTGGTTAGACCATAATGGGTTCAATTTAACACAGGTGTGGTTAGACCATAATGGGTTCAGTTAAACACAGGTGTGGTTAGACCATAGTGGGTTCAATTTAACACAGGTGTGGTTAGACCATAATGGGTTCAGTTTAACACAGGTGGTTAGACCATAATGGGTTCAGTTTAACACAGGTGTGGTTAGACCATAATGGGTTAAGTTTAACACAGGTGTGGTTAGACCATAATGGGTTCAGTTTAACACAGGTGCGGTTTGACCATAATGGGTTCAGATCAACACAGGTGTGTGTTTGGACCCTGTGGGTTCAGTTGGTTCGGGTTCACCCTAACAAACATCATGTTAACATATGTATGCAGGTGAAATATCAGTCCAACTCTCAGGTTCACGCGCACCTGTTTGAACCACCGGAGCTCAGAAACGGTTAAACGAGCCGAGGGGGGGGGGGGTTGTTTTGCTGCTGGCTCTTCACACGTGAGACAGAGGCGGAAGACGGAGCAGCCTCCCCGCCCGTCGGCCTTCACAGGCGGCTGAAGGTGACTCTCCTCTCGGCTGGGATGCAGAGGCAGCTGGCGGGGCTGCCATCGCTCCTGTTCCGGGGAATTACCGCAGACTCCGGCGGGGCCTAGACCGGTAACCGGAAAAATCCTCCTCCGAGCGGGTCTCTCCATTCCCACATCGTTAGTTTTATCCGTTCGGTGTTTGGTCGGAGTGGGGTCCGGTACCGGGGGTGCATGCATGTGTTCTGCACCGTACGGGCGGAAAAGGCGCCCCAAATCAGCCGCGAGCATTTTCCCCATAAGGGCGGAGCTGGAGCGGCGGGAGAGCGCGGAGGAAGCCGTGGACGGCAGCAGGATGGTGGGTAGCAGAGCCGGGGAGGCGGGCTGGTCTGAAGGACGGATTCGAGGTAAATCCGCATCTTTCTGTCTCTGCTCAGACCGTCCAGGAGTTCAACACCCTAGTGGCTCTGTACCGGGAGCAGGTCATTTCCGTGGGCGAGATCTCCGCAGACTGTCCGTCCCTGCGGGCGCTGATGCACCAGACCCGGACTAAAGGATGCTCCATGGCCCGGGCAGCCCACCGGGACCTGGCCGTCATCTCAGTCTCAGGGTAGGGCAGCGAGACCTCCAGCATCCGTTCTGCTGTCTGGGTCCCACCACCAGAGCTTAATGGTCTCGGCTTGTCCAACATAAAAGTTAGAGACTAAAATAAAGACGTGATCTTTTCACCTTTATTCAAACATCACGTTCAGTTCTGAAGTAAAACAAATAACGCGTGTTCTGACTTGTTGTTGTTGATGTTTGTGCGTTTGGCACACGCATTTATCCACACAGGTGAGAAGTGCCACGGCGCTAAAGACTGGGAAGCATGGGATCGAACCAGCAACCCCATCTCCTTTAATCAGATTAATACACAATAAACTATCATCATTTATTTCTTGTATTTAGCCAGGAATGTGCACCGATCCTGCTTAAGAGCCGATTCCGATTTGTCGTCAGGAATTCGTCCTCCATCTTTGTCCTCATCCTTCTTTCGCTCCACATTCCCGCTCCAGGCCCGAGGACGGAGAGATCCATCCAGAAATCTGCCGGCTCTTCATCCAGCTGCAGTGCTGCCTGGAGATGTTCATCATGGAGATGCTGAAGTCCATGTGCCTGCTGGGGGTGCTGCAGCTCCACAGAAAAAGTACACCAGCGTGCCCCAGAGACCCGAGACAAACACTGATGTCTTTGTTCTTTTATTATTGTTGTTAGATCACCTGTCCTAGAACAACCTCTATCAGACGACCTTCTGTAATCAAGGTCACCGTTAAAAAAACAACACCTAAAACAAACTAAATCTTATTTTATTTTAAAACAAATCTCTCTCTTAAATCCGTTATTTGTCTTGTTTTTGGTAACTTTTGTGCCTCCGTCCAACAGGGACGGACTCGGAGCCAAGGGTGGACTTCAGGGTGGACGAGAGCTCCGACGTTCCCATCCTGGAAGAACGATCCTCTTCTCCCATTGATTTTCCTCATGAGCAGTGGCTGGTGGGAACTGATATAGAAAACATAGAAAGGTAAAATCCTCGCCCGTGTATTTTTAACTTCTGTCTATTGGCGAACAATCTGCTGAGTCATGGTTTGTTTTTGACAGAGATATGAGAGAGATGAGAAACCTACTCAGCAAACTCAGGGAGACGATGCCATTGCCACTGAAAAATCAAGGTATTTTGTGCGTTCTGCCTTTAAAATAATTCCATTTAATTATAAAAATATTCAGAGGGATTAAAAAGACGCCTGTTTTTGAGTCGATAAGCTTAAGATTAGCAGTGGGCTGTGTTCCCTTTCTGAAGACTCTGCTCCCTCTTGTTCTCTGAAATGTAACCAGGCACGACTCTTAATGGAATGCAGCCCGTTTATCAGATAGAACAGGAGTGGGTTTTGGACTCCGCGTGAAGTCATTTATGAAGCATAATGGTTTGAAACTAACAATGAGAATCATTTAGTCCGCGTTTTGATGTGATTTTAGGTGATTTGTGGCATTATGGAAGTGTGACGGCCAAAACATGTATAGAAATAATAAATGTCTTCTTCATACGTTCTCCTGCAATGCCCTGGTCCTGTAGAATGAGCCCTGGCATTTTTACTGTGATTGCCTGTTTTTCTGTAAAATCACAGAAAAAGAGAGATGCTCGGGTCGAGCAGGCTGCTTCATGCGCGTTCACGCTCAGGCATCGCCCGTAGCATTTGCTATCCGTAGCTTTAGCAGCAGAGAGAGAGGCAGTGCCACTTTGTCGCTGTTCCTAACGCCTAGTGACAAAGCTAGCTACATTTCTGAGGACCCTTAGCTACTTTCTGTAGAACTTTCTTCTAAATATTTCCTGCAAATTAGCAACAAAATAGCCATTTTCACTCCGAACCGTTCTTTGGTTTGACGTTGTTTCAGCTGTCATCAAGGATATAAAAGTTACAGATACTGTGAATGTTACTAGAGTGTAGCTCACAAGGGTTAGGGTTAGGGTGATGGCAGTACGCAGATCAGGGCGGGGCACATTTGACTCCGCCCACCGCGCCCCGCCCCGATCTGCGTACAGCAGTCAGGGGCTACTCACTCAGCATGTAGCAGGTATCTGAAACCGCAGCACCGTGCCTGTGTTAGAGCCTCCATTGTGTTTATCATGGACCTGTCTAATTCCTGGAGAACCTGCTTTTGACCTCTTCATATCCGACTCCGCACCGAGACATGAAGAATGACTCAGAAACAACAAAGACTGTCGAGTATCTCTGAACACGTTTAATTCACGAGTTTACAGCATCTTCTCCTCCGTGCTCACTCACGCGTGTTTTGGTGGTTCGGGCGCGCTCCACGCACGCTCCGGATCTGCCATAAAGTCCCGCCTCCATTTGATTGACAGCAACAGGCAGACTTCTCCTCAGTTTCTTCTATAAGGTTGAAACTCGAAACGGGAAACTGTCAATAATGCGGGACTGTGCGGGACATCTGGTCACCGTAGCTCGCAGAACCCTTTCAACATGAAATTAACTGTTTTTTACTTGGGATTTACTGTTGTTTACTGGGATTAACTGTTGTCTACTGGGGATTAGTTGTTGTTTACTGGAGACTACCTGGTGTTTACTTGGATTAACTGTTGTTTACTGGAGATTACCTGGTGTTTACTTGTATTAACTGCTGTTTACTGAGGATCAGCTGTTGTTTACTAGGATTAACTGTTGTCTGCTGGGGATTAGTTGTTGTTTACTGGAGATTACCTGGTGTTTACTTGGATTAACTGTTGTTTACTGGAGATTAACTGTTGTTTACTGGGAATTGACTGTTGTTTACTGGAGATTAACTGTTGTTTACTGGGAATTGACTGTTGTTTACTGAAGATTAGCTGTTGTTTACTGGGATTAACTGTTGTCTACTGGGGATTAGTTGCTGTTTCCTGGAGATTACCTGGTGTTTACTTGGATTAACTGTTGTTTACTGGAGATTGACTGTTGTTTACTGGGAATTGACTGTTGTTTACTGGAGATTAACTGTTGTTTACTAGGATTAACTGTTGTCTACTTGGGATTAGTTAATGTTTACTGGAGATTACCTGGTGTTTACTTGGATTAACTGTTGTTTACTGGAGATTAACTGGTGATTACTGGGAATTGACTGTTGTTCACTGAGGATTACCTGGTGTTTACGTGGATGAACTGTTGTTTACTGGAGATTAACTGGTGTTTACTGGGAATTGACTGTTGTTTACTAAGATTAGCTGTTGTTTACTAGGATTAACTGTTTTTTTTACTGGAGATTAACTGCTGTTTACTGGGATTAACTGTTGTCTACTGGGGATTAGTTGTTGTTTACTGGAGATTACCTAGTGTTTACTTGGATTAACTGTTGTTTACTGGAGATTAACTGGTGTTTACTGGGAATTGACTGTTGTTTACTGAGGATTAGCTGTTGTTTACTGGAGATTAACTGTTGTTTACTAGGGATTAGATGTTGATTACTGGGATTAACAGTTGTTTACTGGAGATTAATTTTTGTTTATTGGAGATTAACTGGTGTTTACTGGGAATTTACTGTTGTTTACTGGGGATTAGCTGTTGTTTATGGGGATTGGCTGTTTACTGGGGATTAACTGTTATTTACTGGGGATTAGCTGCAGTTTACTGAGGATTAGTTGTTGTTTACTGGAGATTAGCTTTTGTTTACTGGTGATTAGCTGTTGTTTACTGGAGATTAGCTGTTGTTTACTGGAGATTAGCTGTTGTTTACTGGAGATTAGCTGTTGTTTACTGGAGATTAACTGGTGTTTACTGGAGATTAACTGTTGTTTACTGGGGATTAGATATTGATTACTGGGATTAACAGTTGTTTACTGGAGATTAATTTTTGTTTATTGGAGATTAACTGGTGTTTACTGGGAATTTACTGTTGTTTACTGGGGATTAGCTGTTGTTTATGGGGATTGGCTGTTTACTGGGGATTAACTGTTATTTACTGGGGATTAGCTGCAGTTTACTGAGGATTAGTTGTTGTTTACTGGAGATTAGATTTTGTTTACTGGTGATTAGCTGTTGTTTACTGGAGATTAGCTGTTGTTTACTGGAGATTAGCTGTTGTTTACTGGAGATTAACTGGTGTTTACTGGAGATTAACTGTTGTTTACTGGGGATTAGATATTGATTACTGGGATTAACAGTTGTTTACTGGAGATTAATTTTTGTTTACTGGAGATTAACTGGTGTTTACTGGGAATTTACTGTTGCTTACTGAGGATTAACTGTTGTTTACTGGAGATTAACTGGTGTTTACTAGGGATTAGATGTTGATTACTGGGATTAACGGTTTACTGGAGATTAATTTTTGTTTACTGGAGATTAACTGGTGTTTACTGGGAATTTACTGTTGTTTACTGGGGATTAGCTGTTGTTTATGGGGATTGGCTGTTTACTGGGGATTAACTATTATTTACTGGGGATTAGCTGCAGTTTACTGAGGATTAGTTGTTGTTTACTGGAGATTAGCTGTTGTTTACTGGTGATTAGCTGTTGTTTACTTGTGATTAGCTGTTGTTTACTGGAGATTAGCTGTTGTTTACTGGGGATAAACTGATGTTTACTGGGGATAAACTGATGTTTACTGGGATTAGCTGTTGTTTACTGGGGATTAGCTGTTGTTTACTGGTGATTAACTGGTGTTTACTGGGGATTAGCTGTTGTTTACTAGAGATTAAATGGTGTTTACTGGGGATTAGCTGTTGTTTACTGGAGATTGACTGGTGTTTACTGGAATTAACTGGTGTTTCCTGGGGATTAGCTGTTGTTTCCTGGGGATTAGCTGTTGTTTCCTGGGGATTAGCTGTTGTTTACTGGAGATTAACTGGTGTTTCCTGGGGATTAGATGTTGTTTACTGGGGATTAGTTGTTGTTTCCTGGAGATTAACTGTTGTTTCATGGAGATTAGCTGTTGTTTCCTGGGGATTAGCTGTTGTTTCCTGGGGATTAGCTGTTGTTTCCTGGGGATTAGCTGTTGTTTCCTGGGGATTAGCTGTTGTTTACTGGGGATTAGCTGTTGTTTACTGGAGATTGGTGTTTACTGGGGATTAGATGTTGTTTACAGGGGATAAACTGTTGTTTACTGGTGAATAACTGGTGTTTACTGGGGATTAGCTGTTGTTTACTAGAGATTAAATAGTGTTTACTGGGGATTAGCTGTTGTTTACTGGAGATTAACTGGTGTTTACTGGGGATTAGCTGTTGTTTACTGGGGATTAACTGTTTACTGGAGATTAACTGTTTACTGGAGATTAACTGGTGTTTACTGGGAATTAGCTGTTGTTTACTAGATATTAACTAGTGTTTACTGGATATTAACTGTTGTTTACTGGGGATTAACTGTTGTTTACTGGGGATTAACTGTTTACTGGAGATTAACTGTTTACTGGAGATTAACTGGTGTTTACTGGGAATTAGCTGTTGTTTACTAGATATTAACTAGTGTTTACTGGATATTAACTGTTGTTTACTGGGGATTAACTGTTGTTTACTGGGGATTAACTGTTGTTTACTGGGGATAAACTGTTGTTTACGGGGGATAAACTGTTGTTTACGGGGGATTAGATGTTGTTTATTAGAGATTAACTGGTGTTTACTGGGGATTAGCTGTTGTTTACTGGAATTAACTGTTGTTTACAGGGGATAAACTGTTGTTTACAGGGGATAAACTGTTGTTTACTGGGGATAAACTGTTGTTTACTGGGGATAAACTGTTGTTTATTAGAGATTAACTGGTGTTTACTGGGATTAGCTGTTGTTTACTGGAATTAACTGTTGTTTACTGGGGATAAACTGTTGTTTACTGGGGATAAACTGTTGTTTACTGGGGATAAACTGTTGTTTACAGGGGATAAACTGTTGTTTACAGGGGATAAACTGTTGTTTACAGGGGATGAACTGTTGTTTACAGGGGATGAACTGCTGTTTACAGGGGATAAACTGCTGTTTACAGGGGATAAACTGCTGTTTACAGGGGATAAACTGCTGTTTACTGGGGATAAACTGTTGTTTACAGGGGATTAGCTGGTGTTTACTGGAGATTAACTGGTGTTTACTGGGATTAATTGTTGTTTACTGGGGATAAACTGTTGTTTACAGGGGATTAGCTGGTGTCTACTGGAGATTAACTGTTGTTTACTGGGGATTAGCTGTTGTTTACTGGAGATTAACTGGTGTTTACTGGGATTAATTGTTGTTTACAGGGGATGAACTGTTGTTTACTGGGGATTAGCTGTTGTTTACTAGAGATTTCGTTTCGTTTCGTTTTATTGAGATCCTCATTAGCTTCTGCCTAAGTGCAGATGCTAGTCTTCCTGGGGTCTCATACATTTTCATACAGTTGTTTACATGAGATAATACCCTTTACACACAAACACACACACACACATTCACGCACACACATCCCTAATTCCCATAATACCAGTAGCTCAAGATGAAATCACATATCTAGAACAAAATTACATACATAAACTAATATCGGGAAAGGAGTTAATCACACCAATAAAGATTGAAAATAAAATATAACAGAATGGTTACATCATGTCCATTGTTTCGTATCATAGTTCATCGATATCCAGTACTCGACCTCAAACACAGATTTTCAATCCTTCGTTGCAGAGTTCATAGTCACTATACAATTAAGTGTGTAAACAAAAAAATTTTCAGTTTCTTATGAAAAGAAATGTTATTACTTTCAAAAATTAAAAATCTAGGTAATGCATTCCATGCAAGCATAGCTTTATAGTGAAAAGATCGTTGAATTTGATTTGTTCTACTGCGTGGTAAAATACATTTCATCTCATTTATCTGTCGTGTATTATAAGTATGATTATCTGAAAAAAACATTAATTTGCTATGTATAATTTTTGGTGTTTTTGTAATTATTATTTTCCTCACAGTTGTTACCACGAAATACTTCAATCTACTCTTCACATCAAGCCAAGCAAGTTTTTCATGCATCGTTCCCACATTCGTTCTGTAAGGGCAGCCTAAAACAATACGAGCTGCTTTATTTTGTGCAACTTGTAGCTTATGCAAATTATTTTCACTTGTACTGGACCAAATAACAGATGCTTGATCTACACAAGAAAGCACTAATATTGAACAAGGCATTTAAGTAAATATTGTGGTATAAATTTGCAACAAAATTTAATTATGCCCATACCTCTCCCCATTTTGCGTAAAACATAATTAATCTGGCTTGTCCATGATAATTTACAATCAACTATAACTCCTAGTAATTTTACTTCTTCTAGTTGTTCTATTATGTTGTTACTCAGGGTTAAATGTAACTTTGGCATCGTCTGTAAAGTATGTTTGGAGCCAACTACCATGCATTTAGTTTTTCCTGCATTAATCACTAATTTGTTAGCAGTTATCCACTGCTCGACTGTTCTTAACTCTTCATTTAATATTTCATTCAATGCACTCTCCGTATGTGCTGAAGCTAAAACAGTAATATCATCTGCATATACTGCTGTAGTCGCATGTTGCAGCACCCACGGAAAATTATTCAAAAAAATAGAAAACAAAAGTGGTCCCAAACAACTTCCCTGTGGAACACCACATTCCATCAGACCCTTTTCAGAAAAACTGCCATTGAAATAAAATTGATATTCTCTGTCAGTAAGATAACTTTTAGTCCAGTTAAGAGCAGATGTATGAAATCCATAGTGTTTAAGTTTTTGTAATAAAATATCATGATCTAAAACATCAAAAGCCGCACTTAAATCAAGAAATATAGAACCAATTAGCTTATTATTATCGATATTCTCTAAGCAATAATCAGTTATTTGAATAAGTGCAGTAGTGGTTGAGTGATTTGTTTTGTAAGCATGTTGATATTTTGTGTTCAATTCATTTACCTCAAAATAATCTTGAATTTGATCATATGCAATTTTTTCCATGATTTTACTTAACGCTGGTAGCAAACTTATTGGTCGACTGTTTTGACCAGACAGTGGTTCTCTATTGTTCTTAATTAAAGGTATTATTTTTGCTGTTTTCCATTGAGATGGGAAAATACCTTCTTTAAAACTTCCATTTATTATATGAACAATAGGACATGAAATAAAATCTACTACTAACTTGAACCATTTTATATCAATATTATCTATGCCAGATGGTTTATTTTTACTTTTTAATATTATCTCCTTAACCTTGTCTTCAGTCACTTTATCAAATTGAAATTGGCAGTTTTTATTTAACATTATTTTTTGTTTAATTAGTTGATAGGAAATATTTTTGGTTTGACTATTTTCCATAGAATCTCGTAACAACTTAATTTTATTAGTTAAAAACTGGTTTAAATAATTAGCAATTTCTGTTGGTTTAGTGAGATAAGTTCCCCCTACATCCAAAAAAGTTGGAGCTGACCTATTATGCCTACCCATCATTTCATTCAATGTACCCCATAATCTTGCACTATCCGATTTTGCATCAGTTAGTCTTTTTTGATAATACAACCGTTTTTTATGATTATTTAATTTAGTTACAAAGTTTCGTGATCTACGATACTCTTTCCATTTATCTGGACTATTAGTTTTTACTGCTTCATTTTTAAGTTTATCCCTCTGCCTCATATATTCTTTTAATTCTTCATCCAACCATGGAGCAGATACCCTTCTCACAGCACTTTTCCTTATAGGAGCATGTCTGTCTAACACCTTTGTGAACAATTCATTGAAAACTGCTACTGCTTGGCATGGATCATCTTCACTTAAAACCTGTGTCCAACTTATTTTCCTCACATCTTCTATGAAGTCATCTTCATTGAAATATTTAAACATCCGTCTGCACACAAATAATTGGCCTTTTTTAGGCATCTTTGTTTTCCTTGTTACCGCAATTAAATTATGGTCGCTACAGCCCACTGGAATCGAAACGGCTTTAGAACATAAATTTGTCATATTGGTAAAAATTAAGTCAATCAAAGTTGTAGAAAATTTGCCATTACTTTTCATTTGAATTCTAGTATCAGCCTGCACGAGTTGTGATAAATTACAAATGTTGGTAAATGAAAACAATTTATTCCTCAATGGACAATTTCCTGATTTCCAGTCTATATTTAAGTCACCTAGGAAAAAAATTTCTTTTCTTAGATCACATGCCTTATCCAACATACCTCCTATCTGATCCAAGTGGTATATAGGAGCATTTGGTGGTCTGTAACAACATCCAATAATGACAGCTTTTAAATGAGGAATCTGCAATTCTAACCATAGTGTCTCAACTTCAGTTACCATGAAATCTGTTCTTACTCTAACTGGTATGTGATTTTGAACATAACAGGCCACACCTCCACCATACAAATTCCTATCTAGTCTATAAATATTATAGCCCCTAACCTCTACTACTTCATTATTAATTGTGTCATCTAAATGTGTTTCTGATATTGCTAACACATGTAAATTATAATTTTGCAAAATTTCTTGAATATCCACCACCTTATTTCTCAAACTGCACACATTCAAATGAGCTCTTTTAAACCCCTTTTCCCGCAACCAAACATGATCTGTCATCCAAAAT
This sequence comes from Nothobranchius furzeri, assembly GCF_043380555.1. NCBI lineage: Eukaryota > Metazoa > Chordata > Actinopteri > Cyprinodontiformes > Nothobranchiidae > Nothobranchius > Nothobranchius furzeri. Next base: position 71,891,572 of record NC_091746.1, on the reverse strand, counting down.
CTGGAATAAATTCCTGCCTGCAAAAATCATACTGAGCTTCCTGTAACATTTTTATAATTTTACCAAACACATTCATACTGTCATTCATCTCAAACTCAAACACTGTAATGAAATAAAACATTTTTACACACCAGCTCTAGACACATAAATAACCAAATTATATCACTCTTATTATACGGGCTATCATTTCCATCTTGCGATGTTATTTAATACTTATATAAAAATTAAACATAATCCTCACATAACCTAAACAGTAATCTCACAGTCCATCTTCACACTCATTAAACCGTTTTTAATTGGTCCATATTATTCTCCATCCTTCTTCCCTGGTTCAATCACAGTCTTGTAGTAAGCTTCAGCCTCACTCGGTTCATTGAACCTTTTTGTCTCATTTTTAAAAGTCAGAATCAGGGTAGCGGGATGAATTAGGCCGTGTCTCACCTGAGCCTTCTTCAGCTTACTCCTTATTTCCCAGAAGCCAGCTCTTTTTTTCGCCATTTCACTGGTCAGATCTAGAAAAATCTTCAGCTTCATACCATGCAGTTGGAAAACACGTTCTTCTCTGGCTATCTTTATAATCTCCTCCTTTGTTGTAAGCCTCCGCAGCCGCACCATCATCTCTCTTCCTGCGTCCCTCCTAGGTCCAATCCAGTGCGCCATCTCCACTTCTGGCTCCCGCAGAAGTTTTCCTCTAAACAAATCTTTAAACAGCGTGTCCATATAAGTAGTCAGGTCGGTTTTTCCAATGTCACCAGATAATCCGAACACACGAAGGTTGTATTTGCGGCTCTGCATTTCAAGCCGCTCCGTCCTCTCTCTCAGCTCGGCGTTGGATTTGTTCAGCCTTGCATTCTCCGACTCCAACTTTGACATCCGACTGTCCAGTTTAGGTAAAGTCTCCTCCACATCACCCAGTCTTCTCACACAAGTAGAAATATCATCCATAATCGCGTTCAGTTTATTAACCACAACGCTGATCTCTTCCTTTATGACAGAGCGTATCAACTCCGATATTTCTTTTCTGTCACCATGCGCACCTGCCATGTCTCCTTGTCCCACGTACTGAAGCTCGTCGTCGTTTTCGTTTTGTTTGGATTGCTGCTTCACCTTCCTGGGGGGCATAATACTGCCAACTGCCACATATGTTGATTTCACCAACTAAAAAACATTTATCTCAATCCAGCACCACAATATTTGACAAATTTGTCAGAGCTTGGCGTTCACCTGTGCTCACCCGTGACTCATGGGCGTGTCTTGTTGTGTTTTTTTTTAAACAGTTTAAATTAACTGGTGTTTACTGGGGATTAGCTGTTGTTTACTGGAATTAACTGTTGTTTACTGGGGATAAACTGTTGTTTACTGGGAATAAACTGTTGTTTACTGGGGATTAGCTGTTGTTTACTGGATTTTGGAGCCGCATCCAAATTGAGATGCTCCTTCTAAATCCTGGTGTTGGTACCAGACACTGGACCCTTTGTTCACCGGGATGACCGGAAATGAATGGCTGTGAAACAGGACGATCTGTCCACCAGGCCTGACCGACGAACTGAGAGCGAATTTGTGGCCGTGGGCTAACATTTGTTTGTTTGTTTATTTGTTTGTTTGTTTTCAGACGACAGCAGCTTGTTAAATCTGACCCCCGACCCGCTGGTCCGACAGAGGAAGAGACGCTTCCCCGGACTCTGCTGCATGGTTTCAGGCTGAGAGCTCATCGGCACACAGGAAGTACGTTGATCTCACTTCCTGTCATCAGTTCATCTATCCTTCATGGTTGTTAAACGGTATCTGAAATTGTAATCCTGGAATATCTGGATTTTATTCCTTTTTTATTTCTAATCTTGATTTAGGCTTTTTAAGAGTTTAAATAAAGCAAATATCAGTTCTGCTGTAAAGTTCTCAGCAGGATTCAGGTTCACGTAGAAAAGACTCACTCGGTCTGTTTTGTTTTTAGTTTAAACATCTTCATTATTTTAGAAATGTCTCATGAAACCTTCAGTCTAATTAAAGCTAATAAGTGTAAATATTCAGGCTATGCACAGGCGTTTGTCCGACGCGTCGCCGTCCGTGTTTCTGCGCTAAACTTTGTGACGTGGCAGCATGTTCACCAACCATCGTCCACTTTAACGTGCATACGTGGCTCTTAGATGTAAGCACGACTCATGCAGCTAGAAAAATAAAAGATTCAGAGCTAATTCAGCAGAAAAAAGTAAAACCTCCAGATTTAATCTCAGTTTGAGGCTTGTTTTTAATGCTTGGATGTCGTCAGTGTTACTCAGAAATGTTTGCCTGGTTAAAAAGTTCAGTTGCACTTCAGAAAATTCATTTTCTGCATTAACAGCTGATGAGTTTCACCTTCTGCTCAAACCCAGTAACTGTGTAAAAACTGGAGGTTTGGCCGTCAGCAGACAGAGCATGTTCAGTTGAGTCAAAACTTAAAAGAGAAAGTAAACTTTTTTAAGGGAAAAGTCAAAAATGTGGCTGCTGTTTTTTATTTTGTGCTAAATGCACTTCCTGGACTTTTATTTTGAAATGATAACTCTTGTTTTTCCTCTCTGGCTCAAGTTTAACAAGCTGGTGAATATTTGTGTCTCCCAGCAGTTAAAAGGCTCTTTTCTGCTTGTTTTGGCAAAACAAAAACCAAACAGCTGTTGGGTTCTGGTTCTTCTGAATGTAGGTGCGGTGTAGTCTGTAAATAAACCACGTGTGTGTAGTTTTATGTTTCGGCTTGTGTTTGATGCGCGGTCATCCTGCAGAGTAGAGACAAACAGCTGATCTTGATTAGCTTCTGACATTTTATAACAAATAAAGTTTTATATGAAACTATCGATGTTTTTGTGTGTTTTTCTCAACATTTATTTTGTTTTTAAAAATTACACCATTGTTTCATTCTAGTTTTGCACCTGATGAAAAAGAGCAACCCCCCCCCCCCCCTATTTTTTTAGCGTAGCGTTAGCATGGGCAGAGCATGGTAATCACGGCGTTTCATCATCAAGCAAAGAGAAAACGTTACATTCCATTCCATTCCATTCCATTTATTTGATAAAGCACATTTAAAAACAGCATGTGAGCTGACCAAAGTGCTGTACAGGGGTAAAAACATATAAGGTTAAAAGAATAATATAAAAGAATAAAACAACTAGAGCAAAACACAAAGAACCAACAATGAGAAGTCAATAAAATCAGTAAAAGAACAGTGTAAATAAACCATCGATAAAATAGCTAGGTAGTAAAAGCAAGAGAATAAAAGTAAGTCTTTAAGTGAGACTTAAAAACCCCAATGGAGGTTTACAGGTGCGTTCTCTCAGGATCTGACTCACCAGGCTCGCTGTGCTCTGATTGAGATTTTGATTCTCCGTTAATTTGGGTGATCGAAGAAAGAGCTCTCTCCTCTGCTCCGCCCGAGTTCCCCCAGACGGAACCAGGAGATGTCTCTGCGATTCAAGCACCGCCGGGCCAGACTCTGGGTTTGCTAATCCCATCATTCCCCGACGGTGATGGAACTTTCCTGTGGGGCGCCTGCTCAGCAATCCAGTGTTTGGGTGTGATGGCCGCACCCCAAAGCCCTCGGTTGTAGCGATCTTCGTCAGTTGGTGACTGGTGTTCTGACAAACTGCAGTGATGCGGACGCTGAGCAGATCTGTCGTGGTGAAGAGGGAGCTGAGCCAGAAAGCCAGGCTCTCGATTTACCGGTCGATCTACGTCCCAATCCTCACCTGTGGTCATGAGCTTTGGGTAAAGACCGAAAGAACGAGATCGCGGATACAAACGGCCGAAATGAGTCTCCTCCGTAGGGTGGCCGGGCTCAGCCTTAGAGATAGGGTGAGGAGCTCGGACATTCGGGAGGGACTCGGAGTAGAACCGCTGCTCCTCCGGATCGAAAGGAGCCAGTTGAGGTGGTTTGGGCATCTGGTCAGGATGCCTCCTGGACGCCTCCCTGGGGAGGTGTTTCGGGCATGTCCTGCCGGCAGGAGGCCCCCGGGTCGACCCAGGACACGTTGGAGAGGTTACATCTCCAATCTGGTCCGGGAACGCCTTGGGGTCCTGCCGGAGGAGCTGGTGGAGAAGGCCGGGGAGAGGACGGTCTGGAGCTCCCTAGTTGGGATGCTGCCCCCGCGACCCGGATCCGGATAAGCGGACGAAGACGAAGTTACTGTAACAGAAATGTATCCAACACGCTGTCGCTTGAGGTGAGCAGGGCAGGTCAGACTTCAGATTTCTCCCCGGACCAGAAACCCCACCAGGGGCAACATTCCTAGGATCAGTAGAGCATCCTGCTCCATCTGGAACCAACACTAAAACAGGGTGGTGGTGGTGTGATGGTGCGGGGCTGCTCCAGGGCCACCTGCTGTAATTGATGAATTCTGCTCTCTAGCAGAACACCCTGAAGGAGCATGTCTGACCTTTGACCTTAAACAGGCCCTTCCTGCTGGAAAACCCTCCAGCACGGCTGAATTGAGACAGATCAGTGAAAAACAATTTAGATGAAACCATGAAAATGAAGATTTGGGTCTCCAAGCTTCAAAGAGGTTCTGATGATCAACTTTGAAAATCATCAAACTGACTGAAAACAGAGCAGAACATCAAGGAACCATTAAGGAGACTGGAGAAATTTCAGAGTCCAAGGCTCGGGTCCGATTCCTGAGACAGAACCACCTCCAGATCCGGACCTGGGATTATGGTGGACCACTTTCATCAGGTTCTACAGACAGGACAGAACCCTGATGTAGAACCGGTCCGGATGCTGTTCTGGCTTCTCTCCGGTCCACCTAGATGGACCAGAACCAGAGCGGAAATGTGGACAAATGGATCAGAATTCCTGATCTTTGATCGAAAAAATTAACTCCACAGAGGTCCATTCAGACTGGTCCAAACAGGTCCAAAAACCTGGTTCTGGTTCTGGTACGTAACTAGCTTGGACCAGGGTTCTGCTGCCTTCAAGGCAACCCAACCCAACATCTGACCCACATCATGAAGAGCTGGTGGTTCTGGACCGACCCGCTGCAGGTCATCCGTCCCCAGTTGAAGAAAACCGTGAAGAATGGTTCTGGTTCTGCTGGAAACTTTCATCTTCCTATACAGATCTGAATGTTCAGGAGAACCCTGACGTGGACCTGATCCTAGAGGATCCCGGTCCTGGTTCTGTAGAACTTTCCCACGTAAACATCTTTGATCATTAAACAAAACAGTTTTCTGGTTTTCCATGAAAGTTGAAATTATTCCTGATCAGCTGGAACCAAAACAGCGATGGATTGTGAAATACCCCCCCCCCCCCCCCCCCACACACACACACACACACACACACACACGCGCACGCACACACACACACACACACACCTTGAATCAGAACATCTGGTTTGTGTCCTAGCAGCTGGCAACTCCGGATCTCTTCCCGTAACTGGGAGCAGGAGCGGAGGTTATATAAGAACTCTGGCTGTTGTTCTAACCTGGTCCAGTTTGTGTTCTGGACTCTGATTGGTGTGCGTGAGCTCCTGGATCCCTGTGGGATTAGAACCAGGTCCGCGTCTCCTCCCAGATTAGAACCAGACTACAGGCTTCTCTGAAGACGACGCTGCTGAACGTGAGTCAGATTTCGGCTTTTTAAAGCTGTTGGGTTGAATTTTGCTGCCTTTGTTTCTAAAGTTTTAGATTTCTTACAACACGAAAAACGTCCCAGAATGAAAGAACTTTATAAAAGTAAACATTTCGACTGATCTTGTGTTTATTTATCTGAATAAAACAAGATGAAATTATTCTAACAGAGGAGGTTTTAGGGCTCCTGATGGCTTCACCCTGCAGCTCCATGCTGCTGCTGCAGCTCCTCAGCTGCATATCAACCGGTCTGGCCTGTTTCTGTGACCGCTACCCCTGGACCTCCTGGTCCATCTGCACCAGAACCTGCAACCACGGCACTCAGAGCAGGACCAGGTGAGGCTGTGTTGGTGCACCGCAGACAGGAATCAGACTCAACACAAAAGCCAGCTGAGGTTTGCTTCTGATAAACTAAAGGGCCGTTCTGCAGAAAGGATCGAGACTATTCAGAAGAACAAAGAGCTCAGACTGGTCAGATCTGGATTGGAAGATTCAGATTAGATTAGCAAAATCTTGAAAGTACAGTTCATTTATCTGACAATCTGTATCCAGTGGTGGCGCCAGGGGGCGCTAGGGGGCGCTATAGCTACCCCTGGATTAGTCATTGCACCCCTAAGTAAATATTAGATATTTTTTTTATGATTTTATTTTAATTTAACGTGTGGATGTGATAATATTTAACATACAAAACAAAAATAATCAGTAAATTATCACATAGATAGTAAAAACTTAAACCAAAACAGGAAATTGATGTTAACCTTTGACATCATTTTCCACCTGCGAATGAGTGAAAGGTAGAGCTAGTGGTAAAATGGATCGGTTTTTGTTGCCCAAATTTCCACGGGTTCAGTCAGAAACAAGTGAATCTTTGGAAGTGATCTCAGACCCACAAAAACCTACGGTTCTATGGCGCGGTATGGGGGCCAAAATTAAGACTACTGCCCAGCAACAGGAGGCTATATAAATTATGAAGCTAACTTCCGATCTGATTAATGATAAGCTGGCGCCGGTAACTGAAAGGCTGGCGCTGCTTACTGAGGAATAGCACCTTTACCGACGTTATTACTAGATACGCTAGGGACTAGCAGCCCTCAGCTGGTCATTGACTGGTTCACACACTCCCTCCGCTGTCTATTAGCATGGATAGGCTAGCTTTAGCCTGGACGGGCTGGTGTTAGCATTGGAGAGGCTAGCCATTAGCGTGCCTAGGCTGGCCACTAGCTGGATTTCCTACCCCCTTGACGGACCATTAGCATGGATAGGCTGGCGTTAGCATCGGAGAGGTTAGCCATTAGCGTGCCTAGGCTGGCCATTAGCTGACTAGTGACTCTCTGAGACATGCTAATAGCTTGCCTCTCCGATGCTATTGCCAGTCTATCCATGCTTAAGGTCCGTCAAGGTGATAGGAAATCCAGCTAGTGGCATGCCTAGGCACGCTAATGGGTAGCCTCTCTGATGCTAATGCCAGCCTATCCATGCTAATAGACAGCAGAGGGAGTGTGTGAACCAGTCAATGACCAGCCGAGGGCTGCTAGTCCCTAGTGTATTTAGTAATAACACTGCACCGGTAAAGGTGCTATTCCTCAGTAAGCAGCGCCAGCCTCTCAGTTACCGGCGCCAGCTTATCATTAATCAGACTGGTAGTTTGCTTCAGATTTTTTATAGCCTCCTGCTGCTGGGCAGTAGTCTTAATTTTGGCCCCCATACCGCGCCATACAGATCTGGATGAAGAGAGCCAACCCTCAACCGCCGCAGCAGTCGAGGGTTTTGCCGCTGGAAATGCTAACGCTAACATTAGCTAACCTTGCAACACTATAGATGGTTTTCTGTGTGGCTGTATGCGTTTATGATTTCATGGAAAAGTCAGCGATTGTTCACATGTTTCTGATGTATATTAATGATTGTTTCAGGTGTTGTTGAGGTGTTGTGCGCGCATGTGTATCTGCTAGTGTTGGAGGTGTTTTAGAGAACAATAGGTACGCATGACCACTTCCTTCATAGCACCTGCAGAAAAACGTTTCTGGAGCCGCCACTGTCTGCATCATGGTGTTTTTCTGCTGACTCAACACTTACTCACTTATCAAACTAAACATGACTAAAATATGACTAAAACAAATAAACCTGAACTAAAGTAAAACAACAAGAGGTTAGAGGTTAATCAAGTCCAGGTGGGACCAGTCTACGTCTGTTTAGAGCTGAGAAACGCAGACCAGAAGGTCAAAGCAAAACTGAATCAGAACCTGACCTCAGCATCAGAAAGGTGAGATGGATGTTGTTGTTCTGCTGCAGATGAAGCCAAACCTGTTTTCTCTTTTCAACAGGATCGTTCATTATGAAGACTACTACTGGCAGAACAGCTGTCAGCAGCTGTGTGACCACCAGGACACCAGAGCCTGTAACCAGCAGGCGTGTCCCATAAACTGTCTGCTGTCAGACTTCAGCTCGTGGTCTGACTGCTCACCCTGCGCCAAGAAGCAGGTAAGGAGCACACCTGCACCGGTGCAGACCAACCAAAACCAGCAGTGGTGTCAGAAACCATCCATCCTCCTCCTCTGTGTCTCTCCAGTTTCGGACCCGGTCTGTCGTGATCCCGTCCCAGTTTGGGGGCTCGAGCTGCAGCGGGGAGCTAACAGAGGATCGTCCCTGTTATCCATCTAAACTTTGCCAATTGCCACCAGTCGACTGCAGAGGCGACTTTAAGTGCGACAACGGTGAGTGGAGTCTCGTGACGGCTGCTGCTTTTTGCCCTGGCAGCAGGTGTACAGAACCCGGTCAGCGCCCCTCCTCTTTCCTGCAGCTGCGCCCAATCTTCTGATCACCACCTGACAGCTCAGGAGAGCTACCAGACGCACAGGAGGGCTCAGATCTGTGCTGGCGCCCCCACCACTCTGGTTGTTTTTATTGGCATTTAAAGTAGAAGAGCTTGAGGAAGCCCTGATGCTTTTCAGCCACGTGCTGTTCAGATGTTTAGAGGAGGAACTCAGATCTGAGCTGATGTCCATCTTTCTGTTACAGCTTAATTTGTTGTCAAAGCAGAAAGAGGACTTCCTCCTCCTGACGCAGCACGCGTGTGCGTTACATTCAGGGGAACCCGCTAACGGGGCGCCGTTGAAGTCAGACAGGCATATTTTGGGTTAATTAGCCTATCATAATGGGAGTTCATTTTTCTGAGTCATGTTTTCGCCATGTTATTGATACATTATAAATGTAATAGACTAAACGTTTAGTTAGCAAGCTAAATACTTCATTTTAGAGTGTAAATGTGTGTTTTACTAATTACATCAGGTTAGACCTGAATATTTAGTATGTAAAATTAATGTTTAATCTGGAGATAAATACTTAATTCCATCCATCCATCCGTTTTCATCCACTTATCCGGAGTCGGGTCGCGGGGGCAGTATCCTAAGGCGAGAGTCCCAGACTTCCCTCTCCCCAGCCACTTGGGCCAGCTCCTCCGGGGGAATCCCAAGGCGTTCCCTGGCCAGGTGAGACATAGTCCCTCCACCGTGTCCTGGGTCTACCTTTAGGTCTCCTCCCGGTTGGACGTGCCCGGAAAACCTCACCAGGGAGGCGTACAGGAGACATCCTAACTAGAAGCCCAAGCCACCTCAACTGGCTCCTCTTGATGTGGAGGAGCAGCGGGTCTACTCCGAGTCCCTCCCGGATGACCGAGCTTCTCACCCTATCTCTAAGGGAGAGCCCAGCCACTCTTCTGGAAAAACTCATTTTGGCCGCTTGTATCCGCGATCTCATTCTTTCGGTCACTACCCAAAGCTCATGACCATAGGTGAGGGTAGGAACGTAGATCGACCGGTAAATCGAGAGCTTCGCCTTCTGACTCAGCTCTCTCTTCACCATGACAGACCGGTACAACGCCCGCATCACTGCAGATGCAGCACCAATCCGCCTATCGATCTCACGCTCCAGTTTTCCCTCACTCGTGAACAAGACCCCGAGATACTTAAACTCCTCCACTTGGGGCAGGACCTCATCCCTGACCCGGAGAAGGCATTCTACCCTTTTCCGACTCAAGACCATGGTCTCAGATTTAGAGGAGCCGATTCTCATCCCAGCTGCTTCTCACTCGGCTGCGAACCGCTCCAGCGAAAGCTGAAATAATTAGTTTACAAACAAATTTTTTTGCTTCAAATTAAATATTTATTTTCCAAAATAAACATTTAGATCCCAGCTAAATGTTCATTGTGAGGCTGAACTAAATTTAAAAAATAGCTACATTTTACAAACTAAATGTTTAGCTCCAAGTTTAATATTTAGCTTGATAACTAAATAATTAGTATGAAACTTTAACATCTATAAAGGTATAAAAAACATGAAAATATAACTCATTTTTCCCCTTGTGATAGGCTAAATAACCCAAGTATTGATGCTAAGTTGTGGCTGTTTGGCTTTACAAATGGCGCCCCGTACTCGTTTAGCTAAAGCATCTGCGGAAAGCGAGTGTCCAGGCTGTGTGTGTTGTAGCGTTGAGCTCCGTGTGTGTGGAAAGCAGCTCAGAGCTTCATCCCTTTTAGTTTTCATTTTAGCAACTTAGCGTCATTTCAGTTCAGTTAAATAGTTTTCTCTCTAAAATAATGCTTTGCTTAAAGGGACATTATGGAAGTTTGACAGCCAAAACATGTATAGAAATAATAAATGTCTTCTTCATACGTTCTTCATGCCCTGGTCCTGTAGAATGAGCCCTGGCATTTTTACTGTGATTGCCTGTTTTTCTGTAAAATCACAGAAAAAGAGAGATGCTCGGGTCGAGCAGGCTGCTTCATGCGCGTTCACGCTCAGGCATCGCCCGTAGCATTTGCTATCCGTAGCTTTAGCAGCAGAGAGAGAGGCAGTGCCACTTTGTCGCTGTTCCTAACGCCTAGTGACAAAGCTAGCTACATTTCTGAGGACCCTTAGCTACTTTCTGTAGAACTTTCTTCTAGATATTTCCTGCTAATTAGCAACAAAATAGCCATTTTCACTCCGAACCGTTCTTTGGTTTGACGTTGTTTCAGCTGTCATCAAGGATATAAATGTTACAGATACAAAATACATCACTTGTGCTTTAGCTCACCTAGTAAGACATCGGACTCTCAGGCAGAAGACCCTGGATCGATTCTGGATGTGAACATAGTTTATTTAGAGTTTCTTTTTACATTAATGGTATATTTTTTTACAGTAAGATGCCCAAATGTTTATTTGAGACTCGTCGAACGGCATTGAATTCACAGATAAAAAAGATGTGGGTTCAACTTTCATTTTGGAACAATTTTTCAAGCAAGGGAAGGGAATGATCTGAGCATGCAGGAGGACTGACCCATCATAAACCTTTGTCGGCTGTGCTGAAGAGAAAGCTACAGAACCACATTATTTAATTAATTAGCTGCGCGTTCTCCTGTCCTCTGTCCTCCGGGACACACACACACACACACACACACACACACACACACACACACACACACACACACACACATACACACACACACACACACACACACACACACACACACACACACACACAGACACACGGGACTGTCTCAGCTGTTACTTTTGTTAAGGAGTGTGCACGTACAGCATGCGCGCCTCATGCACGAGCCTACTATTGAAGCTGCCCTTAAGCTTTTTGCCTGAGGGGGGCTTTCGCGAGCATAAAAATTCAAAAGTCCGTAAAGTCCCTTTAACCATCTTGCACATGCCTTTGTTTATGTTAGCTCCTCCTGAGAGGAGGAAATGTTTACACCGGTCATGCAGCAACAAAGATGTCTGACAGCCTTCCTCCTGCTGCAGGACGCTGCATTAACTCCACGCTAACGTGCAACCGACAGAACGACTGTGGAGATAACTCTGATGAGAGGGACTGTGGTAGCTTCTCTATCGTCTGTCCTGCAGACAAACGAGTGGCCCCCGGGGCCGACCTGGTGGGAAACGGGTAAGAAAAGAACCACCTGACAGCAGCTTAGTGACATGTGGCGTGTTTATGGCAGTAGACGTGTGTGCTGACGTGTTTTCCTTCTCTTTTTCATGAGTGGAGAAACACATCAGGGTCCTTGGCTGACTTAAACAGGGGGACATCTAAATGATGGGGTGTTTGAACCCAAACACATTAGATACATGAATGGAGTATGTTTTTACAGGACTGAATATTCATTCAGAATATTTTTCCTATCCTGATTTGATATGAAAGGTCATCAAAGAGCCCTGAAGTTTATCGGGACCATGTGGAAGCATCCATGAGATGTCTCCGTCGACTCTGCAAGTCGTCGCTTAGAATTCTGGTTCAGAAAGATTTTTACAAATCTCCGGATGTTTCTGATTGTGTATTCTTACACTTCGCTAAAGGGGAAACAATATTTTGTCATGATTTGTTGGAAATGGACCCAAAGTGCAGCTAATCACCTGGAAGCAGGCGGGTGGAGGGATGTGAGACCAGGATGACGGCCGCTCCAACGGGAGGATATGACCGCGTGTGACAAAACCGTGGGATGATTAGAAATGGTAAACGGCCTGCGCTTGTATAGCGCCTTCTTAGGGTTCTATAGCCCCCCCCCCCAGGTGCTTCACAACTCAATCATTCACTCATTCACACACTGGTGGTGATGAGCTACGATGTAGCCACAGCTGCCCTGGGGCGCACTGACAGAGGCGAGGCTGCCGAACACTGGCGCCACCGGTCCCTCCGACCACCACCAGCAGGGAAGGTGGGTTAAGTGTCTTGCCCAAGGACACAACAGCAGCATTCTCTGGCAGGAACTGGGTTCAAACCTACAACCTTCTGAGGACAACCTGCTCTACCTTCTGAGCTGCTGCTGCTACGTTTCACTTTGCGTCCGTCAGAGCTCCCAGGCTCACGAACCATCTCAGTCTTCTAAAGCGACTCGTGAACGTCGTCGTCGTCTTCCTCCGCTTATCCGGGTCCGGGTCGCGGGGGCAGCATCCCAACTAGGGAGCTCAGACCGTCCTCTTCCCGGCCACCTCCACCAGCTCCTCCGGCAGGACCCCAAGGCGTTCCCGGACCAAAATGGAGATGTAACCTCTCCAACGTGTCCTGGGTCGACCCGGGGGCCTCCTGCCGGCAGGACATGCCCGAAACACCTCCCCAGGGAGGCGTCCAGGAGGCATCCTGTCCAGATGCCCAAACCACCTCAACTGGCTCCTTTCGATCCGGAGGAGCAGCGACTCATGAACCTGGATCCCAACCCACGGTCAGGGCTGAAGGCCTTTAGACAAGCAGAGTCCAGCCGTTTAGATCAGGGTTGACCTTTAGCTGAAGGATTTTCTCTCTCTTCATTTTAATCCAACGCTAACCACTGATGTTTGCTAGCTCCCGTGGGGGGTTCTGAAGCTTCCTCTCCTCGGATCGGTGTTTGTAGGTTTGACGCTCTGGCAGAAGAGCCGCGGGGGGCCGTGCTGGACAACATGTTCATGGGAGGAAGCTGCATCATCAGGAGACCTGAGAGCACGTTGCTCTACCATCGAGTTCCTCACAACTTCAAGAGCCTGGACATAAAGGTGGGAACAGTGGCGGTCCAGCTGCTGATGATGTCACAATTACTGTTGATGCAGACTGGAGTTTTACTGGTTGTCCAGGTTGGAGTGGTGGAGGACTTCGGCTCTGAACCACAGCCTCTGATCTCAGAGCACATCACCCTGAAGAGGTCCACTTCATCTACTCAAGGCAGCAAACCAGATGGTGGCTTTCTTTTTCTCCTGCTGTTTTTCCACGGGTCTTCCCAGTCCGGAGTCTCCTCCAACTCTGCTGCGTTTGAAGCTTCCAAGAAAAAGGTGGTTATTACAGTATTTTCAGTTGTAACGTGTAAGTTTAGTTTACAAACAGCATCCAGGGAGGATATCTGACATGTCCTGGAACATCACGAGGGTTCTCGGCTTCCTCATGAGACTCCGTGAGTCCCGGTGTGACCGGTTCAGATAGAAAACGTCTCTTAAAAGAGTTGGTTTTCAACAGTTCAGCTGCCTCTGTTTCACCAGCTCTCACAGCCCAGTGGAGTACTGGTTTTTAGCTTGAGATGTTGAGTTTAGCAACCCTCACCTCAACAAACACCTCTTATCCCATCACCTCCCTGTTATCCCGTCACCTCCCTGTTATCCCGTCACCTCCCTGTTATCCCGTCACATCCCTGATATCCCGTCACCTCCCTGTTATCCCATCACCTCCCTGATATCCCGTCACCTCCCTGATATCCAGTCACCTCCCTGTTATCCCATCACCTCCCTGTTATCCCATCCTGTCCCTGATATCCCGTCATCTCCCTGATATCCCGTCATGTCCCTGATATCCCGTCACCTCCCTGATATCCCGTCATCTCCCTGATATCCCGTCACCTCCCTGTTATCCCATCACCTCCCTGTTATCCCGTCATGTCCCTGATATCCCGTCACCTACCTGTTATCCCGTCATGTTCCTGATATCCCGTCACGTCCCTCTTATCCCATCACCTCCCTCTTATCCCGTCACCTCCCTGTTATCCCATCACCTCCCTGTTATCCCGTCACCTACCTGTTATCCCGTCACCTCCCTGTTATCCCGTCACGTTCCTGATATCCCGTCACGTCCCTCTTATCCCATCACCTCCCTCTTATCCCGTCACCTCCCTGTTATCCCATCACCTCCCTGTTATCCCGTCACGTCCCTGATATCCCGTCACCTACCTGTTATCCCGTCACCTCCCTGTTATCCCGTCATGTTCCTGATATCCCGTCACGTCCCTCTTATCGCATCATCTCCCTCTTATCCCGTCACGTTCCTCTTATCCCATCACCTCCCTCATATCCCGTCACCTCCCTGTTATCCCATCACCTCCCTGTTATCCCGTCACCTACCTGTTATCCCGTCACCTCCCTGTTATCCCGTCACGTTCCTGATATCCCGTCACGTCCCTCTTATCCCATCACCTCCCTCTTATCCCTCACCTCCCTGTTATCCCATCACCTCCCTGTTATCCCGTCACGTCCCTGTTATCCCGTCACCTCCCTGTTATCCCGTCACCTACCTGTTATCCCGTCACCTCCCTGTTATCCCATCCCCTCCCTGTTATCCCGTCACGTCCCTCTTATCCCATCACCTCCCTCTTATCCTGTCACGTCCCTGTTATCCCATCACCTCCCCGCATAACGTGATCACATCAGGATAATGGGACGTTCCAGTCTGCTGTTCGAACTTTGTCTCAAATGTCCTCGGATTGAAGGTCTGTAGCAGAGTCCTCAGAATACACACACACACGCACACGCACACACACACACGCACACACACACACGCACACACGCACACGCACGCACACACGCACACACGCACGCACGCACACACGCACACACACACGCACACACACACACACGCACGCACGCACACACACACACACACGCACACACGCACACACACACACACACGCACACACAATTCAATTCAAGTTTATTTGTATGATAAATGATCCGCACTTGTATAGCGCCTCTCAGAGTAAGGACTCCAAAGCACTTTATCATTCATCCATTCACACACACATTCACACACTGATGGGGATGAGCTACGATGTAGCTGCCCTGGGGCGCACTGACAGAGGAGGAGCTGCAATCTCAGGCGCCACCGGTCCCTCCGACCACCACCAGCAGGCAAGGTGGGTGAAGTGTCTTGCCCAAGGACACAACAGCAGAATTCTCTGTCCGGACCCGGGATCGAACCTGCAACCTTCCGATTACTGGCCAACCCACTCAACCTGTTGAGCTACCAGAAGCACCAAATCACGACAAGTGTCGTCTCAAGGACCTTCACACAGTAAACAATACAGGTCAGGTCGTTAAACCAATCAGTAACAAGTTTCCTATATAAGGAACCCAGCAGGTTGCATTGAGTCACTGACTAGTGTCAGAGTCTTTACAGCAATCCTCATACTAAGCAAGCATGCAGCGACAGTGGAGAGGAAAACTCCCTTTTAACAGGAAGAAACCTCCAGAGGATCCTGGCTCAGTATAAGCAGCACACACACACACACACACACACACACACACACACACACACACACACACACACACACACACAGCTCTCCTTTAATTTGCTTTCTTCATTCTGCTTTCAGGACTCGAAGTTTTTCCGAGTGCATCAACTTCTTCCCGTGTCGACTTTCACGGTGAAGGATCCTCAGGATCTCGTCCTCTCGCTGCCTTTCCTCCAGTTCCTCCATGCGCTTCCACTCGATTACAACTACGCCCTCTACAGGGAGATTTTCCAGCGCTTTGGCACACACTATTACAGTTCAGGCCAGCTGGGTGGGAACTATGACCTGCTTTACCAGTACAGCAGGCAGGAGCTCACCACTGCTGGTAAAACAGCGCCCCCTAGTGTCTAAAGCTCAGATGGAGGACATAATACTGGAACAAGCTGTACATTTGTGATGGCTAATGTGTAAAGATGTTAACTCTCTGAAATACAGATTTTAAGTTTCAGCCCTTGAGTGAAATCTGAGACTATTAAATCATCTTGAAGGTTTAGTCGGAACATCTGGACTTGTCTTCTCATCCCTAAAAACACAAGAAAAGTCCGATTGTCCAACTAAAGACCATGATGTCTCAAATCTACACAAACGGGCTTTAAAATCTTCTTCTTCTTCTTAACATTATTAACATTTCTTTTGTTTATGTCTTTCTTTCCTTTAGACTCTTTAGAAATGTTTACCATGACTTCCCACAGACCCTCGAAGCTCACAGACTCGTTAGGTTCTGTTTCGTCTCTGAGACCTGTGGACTTTGTCCTTTTTGCAGGAGAAACGGATGAAAACACTCAAGGTTGCCTGAGCAAAGAGACCTTCTTCACTGTCCTCCTCTACAGCCAATACAGCAGCGCCACCCGCTGCACCAATACCAGAGTCACGGAAAAATATCAAGGTTACACCTGAAGTCCCCTCTGAATGATCCTGCATTAGCTCCCGTCTTTGGTTGTGTCCCGAACGTGTTCCCTCTCTCCTCCAGGCTCGTACATCCAGGCGTCGGAGAAGTCTTTCTCCATGGTGAGAGGAGGTCGAGCCAGAGAGGCGGCAGCTCTGGCCTGGGAGAGAGAAGGCTCTGCTCCGGACAAAACGGCCTTCAAGGACTGGGCCAAGTCTGTGCTGGAGAACCCGGCTGTCGTGGATTACAAGGTGAGCTCCAGAGATCCTTCTTCGTCTGCACGGTGATTGATTAAGCTGGTGAACCTGGTTTTGCTTGGAGGTCTAATGATAATCAGAGTCCGAGTCAACTCACACAGATTCATGGAGAATTAGCTAACGGCTAACCAGAGCTGGGATCGTTCAGCAGAGGGTATAAAAGTGCTCTCAGAGGTGATGCTTCTCAGATCGGATCATCCTTCCAACAGAAAACTGGGAAACCCAACAGGCCGCGACCTCCAGATGAACATCAGCAGTCGCAAATTTTCATGGAAAATTCTAGAGTTGAACAAAAACAGCCACTTATCGTGCTGATTACATTCCTTCTGTTGCCGTCTAAAACAAACGCGCCGCGGTTTGAAAACACTTTTGTTTGTTTTCGATCACGTTTCCTCATTCTGTCGGCTTCTTTTGTTGTTTTCAACGAGGAGAACAACTTTCAGGAGCCGATCCGCACACGTTCCAGGTAAACGGCCGCCCGTGCGGAAGCTGCATCCGTTGTTCCACACTCGGTGTAACGCCTGATTCATGCTTCTCCGTCTGCGTCAGCGCGGAGACACGCAACGTCCTTGCGGGCTTGCCGGAGAGCTCCGCAAGGACGTACAGAGTGGAGCTCTCTTTTCTAAACATCCGTCAGGCGAGACGGACTACGCAAGCTTGTGATTGGTCAAGACGCCGCTGTGGTTTACAGCGCCGCCATTGCAAAAACATAAAGAGAGCCGAGGATAACTAGTGGCAGACACGGAGAAGCTTGAAGAATACCTCGCGAAAAACTCTAAAATATGAACGTTTCATTCCCCCGTGACTGGAGACGTGAAAAGATGCACAGCAAGCATTTTATTTGTGGGCGGAAATGACAGGAAACGTGGGTTTAGAGGTGGTGAGCGCTTGAAGAGGTGGAGGAGGATGAGAGACAAATTTGCCCGTGTTAAAAAGTCTCTTATATACAAAAAACACAATATAAACACACCATCTTGGACCGATACATGACAGGATACCACAGAACAGCGCTACGCCCTCTGGTGTCCTGGAGGGGAATTGCTTTGCAACACTCTCCAGGAGACGGAGAAGTATGAGAGCAAAACGCTTCCGTCAATCCGTGCGTGTCTGTCCCTTGCGGAGCTGAAGGAGAAGCATAAACCAGGCTTAAAGGATAAAATCGCTCCGAACTTTTTCTGCTGCAGGCGACAAAAACATCCCACAGGAGTTTGGAGTGAACGCATCACCTCATCACATCTCTTTAATTATGTTTAATGGTGGTTCTACCGTTTGAATAATATTGCTGAATTACATTTTTCTTTGTTGCGTGTGCATCTGTCCAGCTGCTTCCCATCACGGATTTAGTCCGGGGGATTCCCTGCGCCGTGACGAAGAGGAGACACCTGCGGAAGGCCCTGCTGCAGTACCTGGAGGAGTTTGATACCTGCAAGTGTGCTCCGTGTCCAAACAACGCCAGGCCCGTTCTGTCTGGCACCGAGTGCAAGTGCGTTTGTCAGACCGGCACCTTTGGTACCAACTGTGAGAACCGGGCCCCGGACTTCACATCAGGTGTTTTGTTTCTGTTCTTCCTCTGAAGCAATCAGAAATCCTCTCATCGCCCCCGTAATCTGATCTCTGATCTAAAAGGAAAACCTAACTGGAAACACGATTGAATCCCCACAGAGGAAGTGGATGGTTACTGGAGCTGCTGGGGGCCATGGAGTCGCTGTGGGGGCTCCATGAGGAGACATCGAACCAGACGATGTGACAATCCGCCCCCCCTCAAAGGAGGCCGGGCTTGTGACGGCCCAGACAGGCTGGAGGAATCGTGTCACGTCTCCCTGTTTGAAAAGTCAGTTTTTACTCAAACAGACGTAAACCTTAAAGGCTGCAGCAGGTCTTCCTGCTGGATTTGATTCTCTGGGTCTCGTTTCTGATGCAGACAGGACTCCTGCGACAACGACGATGATTTTACGATCGGCTGGAGAGACGAGCTTCCACCTGGAGTTCAGGGCTGTCTGAGGCCTCAGAGGCTGGCCAACAGCTTCCTCAGGGTGAAAACAAACACACTCGTGTTCCTCTGCTGAAAGATCTCAAACGGCTTCCTCAAAGGCCGGGTCAGCGCCGTGTTTTAGTCAAGTCAACTTTATTTATAAAGCACTTTACAACTTTATAAAAGCAGACCAAAGTGCTTAACAAGCCAAAAAGAAAAGAAGTTCCCTAAAGATTCTAAAAACGAGACAAAAAGTTCATCACAAAGTAAAAGCATGATAAAAACAAACATTTCAAACTGACATAAAAGCTACTAAAAACAGATGCATCCTCAAACTGAATTAAAAGCAACTGTTACGTCCCCGACAGGAGATGTTGGAATGTGAAGGAGGGGGTAACATCAGAAATGTGACAGTGGATTTAAAAATGGTTTTATTTGTAATAAAAGGTTCTAAAAATGAGCAAACAGATGGCGAGCATTAAAAAGATAATGCAAAATGAACAAAACCCTCAAAAAAAAAAGGTTAACATTACAAGACGAATTATCAACTATTAAAACACCTGGTTAAAACTTATTGTAAACGTTTTACCGTAAGGAAGGCGTTTAAAAACCGGAGTCAATAAAATTGCAACAAAGTTGACCTTTAACACAAACATCACAAGATCCCACTGGATCATCCAGAAGCTCATCACTAACCCCTCCTTTCCACCGGAGCCGTCAGCAGCACGTTACTGCAGCAGCACGTCTTGCTCGCGTAAGCTGCTGCTTGGCCCTTCCCACGAGACGCGAAGCAGCAGGGGAGCAGCTGTCACCGACCCATGGACGTAATTTTCACTTTAGAAGTGGGGGGGACACAGGGGTGGGGGGTATCTTTACAGTATTCTCTAATGGGAAACAGGCTTCAACACCAACGGTTGTTTTCTGCTTGGTCCTAGAGCTCAACCAGTGTCAATTTAATATAAATAATATTGTTTTTGGATAACAAAAAGTGCAGGGGTCATAACTTGACTTTGGAAAAAGTGGGGGGGACATGTCCCCCCTGTCCCCCCCCAAAATTACGTCCATGCACCGACCGATCACGAAGTCCCACGAGTGACTTTGTCAGTAAACACAACAACAAGCAGGAGAAAACTACAACATGGTTTGTGTTTTATGTTCTGTCCGTTTTATAATCGCCAATACGGACCTGAAAAACAAAGGAGACCGCTAGCTAGGTGATAACTTCTCACGGGGCCGCACAGTTAGTAACCTTTTTTTTAAATTAGAGCAACCGGAAGGCAGTACGTTCTTTATTCTGAAAATCTCAGGAGCTTTCCACGTTTCCACGTCCGATTTCCTGTCTTTCCTTCCCCAAAAATGTCAAACTTGACCCGTTTCAGAGGCGTCGCGCGTAGAAAATAGAGCCGGCGCGTAAAGGCCGCGACATGCTGCTCCTGAGACACGGCCGACTCGCGCTGCTGACCGCTCCGGTGGAAAAGGTTCTGTTGACCACAGCGGTTCCTATCAGCAGCTATGATGTGCTGCTGATGGCTCCGTGGGAAAGAAGGGGTTACCCCGGCTTTCCACAGGAGCCGTCAGCAGCGCGAGTCAGCCGCGTCTCAGGAGCAGCATGTCGCGGCCTTTACGCGCCGGTTCTATTTTCTACGGGGTTGCAATCGTCAAGGCGTGATGTAATAAACGCGTGAATCACCGTCTCAAAGTCATGACTTGAGAGCAGACGCTTAACCTCGGCGAGCCTCCTTAACTGATAAAAACTGGCTTTGGTGACGGCGCTGATTTGCTTTTCCAGAAGCAGATCACTGTCAAGCCGGACTCCCAGACTGGTCGCTGCAGGTTTCAAAAATAGGGCCAGTGGACCAAGGTCAGCAGAACACGGCCCACTGGACACACCAGGACTAAAAAGCATGACCTGAATGTAAAACATTTGCAGACATCCAGACACCAGGGTTTTAGATGACGTCACCGTAAACATCTTAGAGCTCACAGTGTCGAGAGGATGACTCAGATTTACAAATGAAAACAAACTAATCAGTCAGGCGTAGGTGGCAGTGAGGCAGCACGATGAATCAGAGGGGAGTGGGCGAGGAGTGGACAGTAGAGGGGGGGTCAGTGTCTCTCTACCTGCTGGGCGTCTCCAGTGGGAAGAACAAAGTGTTAAAAACTGCTTAGTGTTGCTTTAACGGGGTCAGAAAGCTGCTCGCAGGTAAAGGAAACGTGGGTTTGGTTGGTGACTTTTTGTTGTAAAAATAAAATTACGTAATTTATCTGAAGCCTGGTTAGTTTTCAGGTCTCAGGACAGCACCTTCAGATGCCTGACGTCAAACCAGACAGGAAACGCATCAGGATTCCTTCCAAAACGCATCAGACGTCTGACTGAAACGGTCTCAGATGTCAGAGAGAAGCAGCCTGCAGGGGGCGCTGTGGTGGAGTCACAGCCCAGCTGATGTCCAAATATGGCATCAGTGCGTGCCAGAGGCACAACTAAGTTTAACTAGCTCCCCTGTTCTCTGTGCTTTTGCTACAGGTCAGGGTCGGGGTCGGGGGTCAGGGTTGGGGCTGGTCGTTGTTGAAGTATTTGGACGACAACTTGGCGCGTTTCTCTTCGTGGTTGTGCGATTCTTTCCCACAGACATTTGTGACAAATGCAGCGATTTAAATAAATAATAAAAGAAACCTGCCAACAGCGCCACCTGCAGGAAGTTTCTCTCAGCGCCGTGGTTGTGCCGGCCGTGTTTCTGGATGAGACCTGCTGCGTTCTCCTCTCTGGTCTGACATGCTGACGCTGCTAGCGGAGGATAATTCTACAGTTATTTAAATCTGTAGTTTTTAAACTAGGATGACGGCACGTCTAGTATGTTCTAGCTCTAAGTCAGCCAAACTGAGGTACACAGTTTTTGTAGTCGTTCTCTTGAGGTCAGTCAGCTGTGGCGGCCATCTTTAATCAGGTAGACTCCTGAAGTAAATGAGTTTTATCCAGTTCATCCAGCACTTCCTGTCTGAGAGCCTCGAGGTTCACGAAGAAGTGACAAACACATTTGAATGCTTGGACCTCTGGTTCTTGTATGGTTGATAACTAACTCCGCCTCCAACAGAAAGCCAAACCGTACTATAACTTTGGTGAGGATGAGGAGTTCCAGTGCTTCACCGGATTTGAACTGGAAGGCTTTCAGTTCATCAGCTGTCGTCCTGACGGAACGTGGACTCAGCCCAGAGGACGGTGCCACCGTGAGTCTGTCATCACATAAACACAGAACAAGTCCAGTTAGAGCTAGCAGATGTCCCGACAATAACCCTGCAGAGGTGGAAAGAGTACTAAAATGTTGTACTTAAGTACAAGTATAATTACTTTCATGAAACTTTACTCAATTACAAGTAAAATTACCTGCCTCAAAATGTACTCAAGTAAAAGTAAAAAGTAGCTTATTTCAAATGTAGTCAGAGTAAAAGTTACTTAGTTACTTTTTTGACTGTGCAAGGACGGGCTCTTCTGAATAGTTAAAAAAGGACAATTTTTGTATTATTAAATGAACAAATATGCACATTAAAGTACAAAGGCAGTTACACTGCAAACTAGTAACATAAATTAGGTTATAGTCACAAGCCCATGACTTTTCCCTGAATGACACCGTCCTGAATGGCTCTGAAGAGTGGCAGACACATCTTGGAGACAGTCTCCAGTCGGCTGAGTTTTTCTTTTAGCTGGAAGATCACTTGAGGGGCGGGACTAGGAAGCTCAAAAATGACCAATCAGAGAAAAGAAGGAAATCCCGACTGTACCACACGACGTGGTAGATTTCTAGTTGTAGTAAAAATTAAAGCTGCAAGCAGCGTCGTTCGGCCCTCGCAGCGAAGCTGCTCGCCCTCCTTCCGCAACCCCTCCGCTCCATCCGCGACGCTCTCCAAACCCAGCTCCGCGCTTCTCCATCCTGGCCGGCAGCCGGGGGCACCAGGGCACGTCTGGCAGAACAGAAAGTCAACCACCCCGACACCAGAAACCGTGAACGGCCTCCGCGTCCACACCTCACCCTGACTCAGCATCCCCTCTGAGCCCACCATTACACGTCTCACCACTAGGAGATTCTCTATCTTTACCACACTGGTGATGTGATGTTCAGTCTCGAGCATATCGAAGGCTGTTTGTGGAAGTTACAGTCAAACGTAAGGTCACAGCGTCACGCCAGAAATCGCCATGGCATAAAAGCCCCCCCTTTCTGAAAAGGTATCAGATCTGAATGGTCATTACAACATCATGAAGACAGTGCATGACCTTAGTGTCATCTTGACTAAATTAGAGGGGACAAATATGGACATTTCACCATAAAACAGTAGACTTCCTGTAGTCATGGGGCGGGCTTAGGTGATGTCAGCTGTCCACATTGTCACTGTCTTCAGATGGGGTCAGTGATCACACAGACAAAATTTGAAATTGATCTGATCATGCACATGGGAGTTATTAAGTCAAGTAACATAATGGCGACTGGTCAAAGTTTGAGGCTTAGCCACGCTCACACCTTTATACTTACTTAAAATCCAACGGTTGAATTTTTTGCTCTATGTCTTAAGAGTATATAGCAGGAGTTTGAAGGTGATCGGTGGAAAGGACGACGAGACATCATTCTCCTAATAACGTGTGCGAAAACCACTAAATCGAGTACTTGGACAAAAATGGCCGACCTCCTGTGCGACATTGTACTTGGCTCCAAGAGACTTTTTTGTAGGTCCTGAGACACTACATTAGTGTGCCAAATTTCGTGATCCTCAGTCAAAGCATGGCTTGGGGCTGATAGTTTTAATGGTCCTAGGGGGGCGCTATTTCAGAAAAAAGGCCACGCCCACAAACTTCAGCTGTCCAATTCTATTAGGGGTCAGAGTAAGAAATCGCCATGGCATCAAAGCCCCTCCCTTTCTGAAAAGCTAGCAGATCTGAATGGTCATTACAACATCATGAAGACAGTGCATGACCTTAGTGTCATGTTGACTAAATTAGAGGGGACAAATATGGGCATTTCACCATAAAAAATAGACTTCCTGTAGTCAGGGGGCGGGGCTTAGGTGATGTCAGCTGTCCACTTTGTCATTGTCTTGAGATGTGGTCAATGATCACACAGACACAGTTTGATATAGATCTGATCATGCAGATGGGAGTTAAGTCAAGTAATGTAATGGCGAAAGGTCAAAGTTTGAGGCTTAGCCACGCCCACACTTTTATACTTATATAAAATCCGATGGTTGAATTTTTCTCCCTTTGTCTTAAGAGTATATAGCAGAAGTTTGAAGGCGATTGGTGAAAAGGGCGATGGTGCAACACTCTCCAAACAACGTGTGCGAAAACCACTAAATCGAGTACTTGGACCAAAATGGCTGACTTCCTGTGCGACTTTGCACATGGCTCCAAGAGACTTTTTTGTAGGTCCTGAGACCCCACATTAGTGTTTCAAATTTCGTAATCCTCAGTCAAAGCATGGCTTGGGGCTGACAGTTTTAATGGTCCTAGGGGGCGCTATTTAAGAAAATAGGCCACGCCCACAAACTTCAGCTGTCCATTTCTATTGGGGGTCAGACTAGGATCACTCATCAGACATTTTGTTGTGATGTCACAATGATTGAAGAAATGAGAGACAAACGTATTTTCATGGCGTGATGGCGAATTTCGCCATGCTCCCAAAGCCCCGCCTTTATTCGAAACCTGCCAGTACTATAGATCAAGTGACCTCAACTTGTCTGCTGCCATTTGCCAGTGATTGCTGGTGATTGGTTAAAAGGAGTCCAATAGGGAGCTGTGAAAAAAAGAGTGGCGTGGCGACAGGTCAAAGTTTGAGGCTTAGCCACGCCCACACCTTTATACTTATATAAAATCCGACGGTTGAATTTTTTCATCTATGTCTTAAGAGTATATAGCAGATGTTTGAAGGCGATTGGTGAAAAGGGCAATGGTGCAACACTCTCCAAACAACGTGTGCGAATACCACTAAATCGAGTACTTGGACCAAAATGGCCGACTTCCTGCGCGACTTTGCACTTGGCTCCAAGAGACTTTTTTGTAGGTCCTGAGACCCCACATTAGTGTATCAAATTTCGTAATCCTCAGTCAAAGCATGGCTTGGGGCTGACAGTTTTAATGGTCCTAGGGGGCGCTATTTCATTAAATAGGCCACGCCCACAAACTTCAGCTGTGCAGTTCTATTAGGGGTCAGAGTAGGATCAATCATCAGAAATTGTGTGGCGATGTCACAATGATTGAAGAAATGAGAGACAAACGTATTTCCATTGCGTGATGGCGAATTTCGCCATGCTCCCAAAGCCCCGCCTTTATTCGAAACCTGCCAGTACTATAGATCAAGTGACCTCAACTTGTCTGCTGCCATTTGCCAGTGATTGCTGGTGATTGGTTAAAAGGAGTCCAATAGGGAGCTGTGAAAAAAAGAGTGGCGTGGCGACAGGTCAAAGTTTGAGGCTTAGCCACGCCCACACCTTTATACTTATATAAAATCCGACGGTTCAATTTTTTCATCTATGTCTTAAGAGTATATAGCAGATGGTTGAAGGCGATAAATGAAAAGGGCAATGGTGCAACACTCTCCAAACAACGTGTGCGAATACCACTAAATCGAGTCCTTGGACCAAAATGGCCGACTTCCTGCGCGACTTTGCACTTGGCTCCAAGAGACTTTTTTCTAGGTCCTGAGACACCACATTAGTGTACCAAATTTTGTACTCCTCAGTCAAAGCATGGCTTGGGGCTGACAGTTTTAATGGTCCTAGGGGGCGCTATTTCAGAAAATCGGCCACGCCCACCGGATGTTCACATCACATTTTGTGGGGGGCCGAACTAGGATCACTCCCAAGAGGTTTTGTGGCGATATCTCTAGAAATGGCGAAATGGGAGGCAAACGTAAGGCCACATCGGTACGCCTGACTTCGCCGCGCCGTCACAGCCCCGCCTTCTGCAGAAAACTCCCATAAAGTGACGCCAAGCAACCCCAACTTGTCTTCAGTTACCTGCTACAAATTTGGGATGATTATTTGAAAGGGCGAATTTTTGAAAATTTCCCAGTAAAACTTGACCTTTTAAGTCCTGAGGGGGCGGGGCTTATGTGACATCATCAATCGACCATTCATTTGTCTTCGTGGGGCGATGCCGATTGTCCATAGAAAGTTACTTTAACTGTAATTCTTTCATTTATGAAATTATAGCAATTTGAATTTTTTTGGCGAGTGCTCAAACTTTGAGGCCTGGTCCCGCCCCTTCAGTATTTACGAAAAGTCAATTTTATTGTCTCATTTTAATCATCCATCGCTTCTGTTCGATCGCACACTATTTTTGAGACGATCGTGCGAAAAATGACCAAACTGTTCAACCAAATATAGACCCTAGAAATGGCCAAAACGGGTTCAAAATGGCCACTTTAGTCCAAAATGGCCGACTTCCTGTTTGATATTGACCATGGGTGCAAGAGGCTTTTCTGTGCGTATTGTTGAGTTCTACAAGTGTACCAAATTTCATCACTCTACTATGAAAAAAGGTCAAAGCGGAGGGGTATTTTTAATTTTCCAGGGGGCGCTGTTGAAACATTTTTTTTACCAACTTTCACGTTGCCAGTGAAATACGTAAATTTCACGCACTTTCTATATTGGGCCAGAATTTGGTGAGTTTTTGGATATGCTAAGACCCCCTAAAGGCCGTCCAAAGACGCGGAAGAAAAAGAAAGAAAAAAAATTAAAGCTGCAAGCAGCGTCGTTCGGCCCTCGCAGCGAAGCTGCTCGCCCTCCTTCAGCACCCCCTCCGCTCCATCCCCGACGCTCTCCAAACCCGGCTCCGCGCTTCTCCATCCTGGCCGGCAGCCGAGGGCATCAGGGCATGCCTGTCGGAACAGAAAGTCAGCCACCCCAACACCGGAAACCGTGAAAGGCCTCCTCGTCCACACCTCACCCTGACTCAGCATCCCTTCTGAGCCCACCATTACATGTCTCACCCCTAGGAGATACTCTATCTTTACCACACTGGTGATGTGATGTTCAGTCTCGGGCAAATCGGAGGCTGTTTGTGGAAGTTACAGTCAAACGTAAGGTCACAGCGTCACGCCAGAAATCGCCATGGCATCAAAGCCCCTCACTTTCTGAAAAGCTATCAGATCTGAATGGTCATTACAACATCATGAAGACAGTGCATGACCTTAGTGTCATCTTGACTAAATTAGAGGGGACAAATATGGGCAGTTCACCATAAAACAATAGACTTCCTTTAGTCAGGGGGCGGGGCTTAGGTGATGTCAGCTGTCCACATTGTCACTGTCTTCAGATGTGGTCAGTGATCACACAGACAAAGTATGAAATTGATCTGATCATGCACATGGGAGTTATTAAGTCAAATAAAGTAATGGCGACTGGTCAAAGTTTGAGGCTTAGCCACGCCCATACCTTTATACTTATTTAAAATCCGACGGTTGAATTTTTTCCTCTATGTCTTAAGAGTATATAGCAGGAGTTTGAAGGTGATCGGTGGAAAGGGCGAGGAGATATCATTCTCCTTATAACGTGTGCGAAAACCACTTAATTGAGTAATTGCACCAAAATGGCCGACCTCCTGTGCGACATTGCGCTTGGCTCCAAGAGACTTTTTTGTAGGTCCTGAGACACTACATTAGTGTGCCAAATTTTGTGATCCTCAGTCAAAGCATGGCTTGGGGCTGACTGTTTTAATGGTCCTAGGGGGCACTGTTTTGGAAAATAGGCCACGCCCACAAACTTCAGCTGTCCAATTATATTAGGGGTCAGAGTAGGATCACTCATCAGAAATTGTGTGGCAATGTCACAATGATTGAAGAAATGAGAGACAAACGTATTTCCATGGCGTGATGGCGAATTTCGCCATGCTCCCAAAGCCCCGCCTTTATTCGAAACCTGCCAGTACTATAGACCTAGTGACCTCAACTTGTCTGCTGCTATTTGCCACTGTTTGGTGGTGATTGGATAAAAGGAGTCCAATAGGGAACTGTGAAAAAAAGAGTGGCGTGGCGACAAGTCAGAGTTTGAGGCTTAGCCACGCCCACACCTTTATACTTATTTAAAATCCGACGGTTGAATTTTTTCATCTATGTCTTAAGAGTATATAGCAGAAGTGTGAAGGCGATTGGTGAAAAGGGCGACGGAGCATCACTCTCCAAACAACGTGTGCGAAAACCACTAAATCACGCACTTGGACCAAAATGGCCGACTTCCTGTGCGACTTTGCACTTGGCTCCAAGAGACTTTTTTGTAGGTCCTGAGACACCACATTAGTGTACCACATTTCGTAATCCTCAGTCAAAGCATGGCTTGGGGCTGTCAGTTTTAATGGTCCTAGGGGGCGCTATTTCAACAAATAGACCACGCCCACCGGAATGTCACATCAGATTTTTTGGGGGGCCGGACTAGCATCACTCACAAGAAGTTTCGTGGCGATATCTCTAGAAATGACGAAATGGGAGGCAAACGTAAGGCCTAAGTGGTACGCCTGAGTTCGCCGCGCCGCCACAGCCCCGCCTTCTGCAGAAAACTCCCATAAAGTGACGCCAAGCAACCCCAACTTGTCTTCAGTTACCTGATACAAATTTGGGATGATTATTTGAAAGGGCAAATTTTGGAAAATTTCCCAGTAAAACTTGACCTTTTAAGTCCTGAAGGGGCGGGGCTTATGTGACATCATCAATTGACCATTCATTTGTCTTCGGGGGGCGATGATGATTGTCCATAGAAAGTTACTTTAACTGTAATTCTTTCATTTATGAAATTATAGCAATTTGAATTTTTTTGGCGAGTGCTCGAACTTTGAGGCCTGGTCCCGCCCCTTCAGTATTTACGAAAAGTCAATTTTATTGTCTCATTTTAATCGTCCGTCGCTTCTGTTCGATCGCACACTATTTTTGAGACGATCGTGCGAAAAATGACCAAACTGTTCAACCAAATATAGACCCAAGAAATGGCCGAAACAGGGTCAAAATGGCCACTTTAGTCCAAAATGGCCGACTTCCTGTTTGATATTGACCATGGATGCAAGAGGCTTTTCTGTGCGTATTGTTGAGTTCTACAAGTGTACCAAATTTCATAACTGTACGATAAACTAAGCTTTATGGAGAGGGGTATTTTTCACTTTCTAGGGGGCGCTGTTCAGCCATTCTTTTATGAACTTTCACATTGCCAGTGAAATACGTAAATTTCACGCACTTTCTATATTGGGCCAGAATTTGGTGACTTTTTGGATATGCTAAGACCCCCTAAAGGCCAGTCAAAGACGCGGAAGAAAAAAGAATAATAATTAAAGCTGCAAGCAGCGTCGTTCGGCCCTCGCAGCTCCGCGCCGCTCCGGCCTGGCCGGCAGCCCGGGGCACCAGGGCATGTCTGGCAGAACAGAAACGTCAATCATCCCGTCACCGGAAACAGCAAATGGCCTCCTAGTCCGCACCTCACCCTGACTAAGCATCCCCTCTGAGCTCACCATTAAATTGAATTGTAAGGTTACGGCGTTACGCCAGAATTCGCCATGGCATTAAAGCCCCTCCCTTTCTGGAAAGCTATCAGATTTGAATGGCCATTACAGCATCATGAAGACAGTGCATGGTGTCATGTTGACTAAATTAGAGGGGACAAATATGGGCATTTCAGCATAAAATAATAACTTCCTTTAGTCAGGGGGCGGGGCTTAGATGATGTCAGCTGTCCACATTGTCATTGTTTACAGATATGGTCAATGATCACACAGACAAAGTTCGAAAAAGATCTGATCATGCACATGGGAGTTATTAAGTCAAGTAATGGCGAAAGGTCAAAGTTTGAGGCTTAGCCACGCCTACACCTTTCAACTTTTGAAAAATCCGACGGTTGACTTTTTTCCCCTATGCCTTAAGAGTATATAGCAGAAGTTTGAAGGCGATTGGTAAAAAGGGCGAAGGAGCATCACTCTCCAAACAACGTGTGCGAAAACCACTAAATCGCGTACTTGGACCAAAATGGCCGACTTCCTGTGCAATTTTGTGCTTGGCTCCAAGAGACTTTTTTGTAGGTCCTGGGACACCACATTAGTGTACCAAATTTCGTAATCCTCAGTGAAAGCATGGCTTGGGGCTAATAAATTAAATGGTCCTAGGGGGCGCTATTTCAGAAATTAGGCCACGCCCACATATTTCAGGTGTCTATGTCTCTTTGGGGTCAGACTAGGATCACTCACCAGAAGTTTCGTAACAATATCACGATAAATGAAGAAATGAGAGGCAAACGTATTTCCATGGCGTGATGGCGATTTTCGACATGCTCCCAAAGCCCCGCCTTTTTTTGAAACCTTCCAGTACTGGATACCAAGTGACCTCAAGTTGTCTACTGCTATTTGCCAGAGACTCCTGCCGATTGGGTAAAAGGAGTCCAGTAGGGAGCTGTGAAAAAAAGAGTGGCGCGGCGACAGGTCAAAGTTTGAGGCTTAGCCACGCCCACACCTTTCAACTTTTGAAAAATCCGACGGTTGAATTTTTTCCCCTATGCCTTAAGAGTATACAGCAGAAGTTTGAAGGCGATTGGTGAAAAGGGCGACGGAGCATCACTCTCCAAACAACGTGTGCGAAAACCACTAAATCGCGTACTTGGACCAAAATGGCCGACTTCCTGTGCAATTTTGTGATTGGCTCCAAGAGACTTTTTTGTAGGTCCTGGGACACCACATTAGTGTACCAAATTTCGTAATCCTCAGTCAAAGCATGGCTTGGGGCTATTAGTTTAAATGGTCCTAGGGGGTGCTATTTCAGAAATTAGGCCACGCCCACATATTTCAGCTGTCTATGTCTCTTTGTGGTCAGACTAGGATCACTCACCAGAAGTTTCGTAACGATATCACGATAAATGAAGAAATGAGAGGCAAACGTATTTCCATGGCGTGATGGCGATTTTCGCCATGCTCCCAAAGCCCTGCCTTTTTTTGAAACCTTCCAGTACTGGATACCAAGTGACCTCAAGTTGTCTACTGCTATTTGCCAGAGACTCCTGCTGATTGGGTAAAAGGAGTCCAGTAGGGAGCTGTGAAAAAAAGAGTGGTGCGGCGACAGGTCAAAGTTTGAGGCTTAGCCACGCCCACACCTTTCAACTTTTGAAAAATCCGACGGTTGAATTTTTTCCTCTATGTCTTAAGAGCAGATGGCAGAAGTTTGAAGCAGATTGGTGAAAATGGCGACGGAGCATCACTCTCCAAACAACGTGTGCGAAAACCACTAAATTGCGTACTTGGACCAAAATGGCCGACTTCCTGTGCAACTTTGCACTTGGCTCCAAGAGACTTTTTTGTAGGTCCTGAGACACCACATTAGTGTACCAAATTTCGTACTCCTCAGTCAAAGCATGGCTTGGGGCTGACAGTTTTAATGGTCCTAGGGGGCCCTATTTCAGAAAATAGGCCACGCCCACCGGATGTTCACATCAGATCTTTTGAGGGGCCGGACTAGGATCACTCACAACAAGTTTCGTGACGATATCTTTAGAAATGACGAAATGGAAGGCAAACGTAAGGCCATGGCGGTACGCCTGACTTCGCCGCGCCGCCACAGCCCCGCCTTCTGCCGAAAACTCCCATAAAGTGACGCCAAGCAACCTCCACTTGTCTTGAGTTATCAGCTACAAGTTTGTGGTGATTAAGTGAAATGGGGCAATTTGGGACCTTTCACAGTAAAACTTGACCTTTTTGGTCCTGAGGGGGCGGGGCTTGTGTGATGTCATCATCCGACCATTCAATTTACTTTGTGGCTGGATGACGAATGACCACAGAAAGTTTGGTAATTCTATTCCTTTCAGTTATTAAGTTATAGCAATTTTAAATTTTTTGGCGAGTAGTCAAACTTCGAGGCCTGGCCCCGCCCCTTCAACATATACGAAAACTCAGAATCCTTGTCTCATTTTGTTCGCCCATTCCTTCTGAGCAATTTTACACAAGTTTTGAGACGATCGTGCGAAAAATGATCGAGCAATCCAATCAGAAACGGACCCTAAAAACGGCAAAAACGGCTAAAAATCGCCATTTCAACCCAAAATGGCCGACTTCCTGTTTGATATTGACCATGCTTGCAAGAGACTTTTCTGTGCGGACTGTTGAGTTCTACAAGTGTACCAAATTTCATAACTGTACGATAAACTAAGCTTTATGGAGAGGGTTTTTTTTCACTTTGTAGGGGGCGCTGTTCAGCCATTTTCTTTGCGATTTTTTTGGGACCTTTAAAATATCAAATTTTTCACCAGGCCTGAGAAGTTTGCAAAATATTGTGAGTTTTGGGGTATGTTAAGGTCCCCAAAAAGCCGTTCAAAGGGGGCACGGAATAACAAAAAATAATAATAATCAGAGCAAAAACAAGAGGCCTTCGCAGCGCTTTCGCTGCTCGGGCCTAATTAAAGCTGCAAGCAGCGTCGTTCGGCCCTCGCAGCTCCGCGCCGCTCCGGTCTGCCGTCGCACCAGTGCACGTCTGACAGAACAGAAACGTCAACCACCCCGACACCAGAAACCGCGAATGGCCTCCTAGTCTGCACCTCACCCTGACTCAGCATCCCCTCTGAGCTCACCATTAAATTGAATATTAAGATTACGGCGTTACGCCAGAATTCGCCATGGCATCAAAGCCCCTCCCTTTCTGGAAAGCTATCAGATCTGAATGGTCATTACAGCATCATGAAGACAGTGCATGACCTTAGGGTCATGTTGACTAAATTAGAGGGGACAAATATGGGCATTTCAGCATAAAAAATAAATTCCTGTAGTCAGGGGGCGGGGCTTAGGTGATGTCAGCTGTCCACATTGTCATTGTTTACAGATATGGTCAATGATCACACAGACAAAGTTCGAAAAAGATCTGATCATGCACATGGGAGTTATTAAGTCAAGTAAAGTAATGGCGAAAGGTCAACGTTTGAGGCTTAGCCACGCCCACACCTTTCAACTTTTGAAAAATCCGACGGTTGAATTTTTTCCCCTATGTCTTAAGAGTGTATTGCAGAAGTTTGAAGGTGATTGGTGAAAAGGGCGACGGAGCATCACTCTCCAAACAATGTGTGCGAAAACCACTAAATCACGTACTTGCACCAAAATGGCCGACTTCCTGTGCGACTTTACGCTTGGCTCCAAGAGACTTTTTTGTAGGTCCTGAGACCCCACATTAGTGTACCAAATTTCGTAATCCTCAGTCAAAGCATGGCTTGGGGCTGAAAGTTTTAATGGCTCTAGGGGGCGCTATTTAAGAATATAGGCCACGCCCACAAACTTCAGCTGTCTATTTCTCTTGGAGCTCAGACTAGGATCACTCACCAGAAGTTTCGTAGCAATATCACGATAACTGAAGAAATGAGACAAACGTATTTCCATGGCGTGATGGCGATTTTCGCCATGGTCCCAAAGCCCCGCCTTTTTTCAAAACCTGCCAGTACTGGAGACCAAGTAACCTCAACTTGTCTACTGCTGTTTGCCACAGAATCCTGGTGATTGGGTAAAAGGAGTCCAGTAGGGAGCTGTGAAAAAAAGAGTAGCGTGGCGACAGGTCAAAGTTTGAGGCTTAGCCACGCCCACACCTTTCAACTTTTGAAAAATCCGACGGTTAAATTTTTTCCCCTATGTCTTAAGGGTATATAGCAGAAGTTTGAAGGAGATTGGTGAAAAGGGCGACGGAGCATCACTCTCCAAACAACGTGTGCGAAAACCACTAAATCGCGTACTTGATCCAAAATGGCCGACTTCCTGTGCGACTTTGAACTTGACTCCAAGAGACTTTTTTGTAGGTCCTGAGACACCACATTAGTGTACCAAATTTCGTAATCCTCAGTCAAAGCATGGCTTGGGGCTAATAGTTTAAATGGTCCTAGGGGGCGCTATTTCAAAACATAGGCCACGCCCACAAAATTCAGCTGTCTATTTCTCTTGGAGCTCAGACTAGGATCACTCACCAGAAGTTTCGTAGCAATATCACGATAACTGAAGAAATGAGAGACAAACGTATTTCCATGGCGTGATGGCGATTTTCGCCATGGTCCCAAAGCCCCGCCTTTTTTCAAAACCTGCCAGTACTGGAGACCAAGTAACCTCAACTTGTCTACTGCTGTTTGCCACAGAATCCTGGTGATTGGGTAAAAGGAGTCCAGTAGGGAGCTGTGAAAAAAAGAGTAGCGTGGCGACAGGTCAAAGTTTGAGGCTTAGCCACGCCCACACCTTTCAACTTTTGAAAAATCCGACGGTTGAATTTTTTCCCCTATGTCTTAAGGGTATATAGCAGAAGTTTGAAGGAGATTGGTGAAAAGGGCGACGGAGCATCACTCTCCAAACAACGTGTGCGAAAACCACTAAATCGCGTACTTGATCCAAAATGGCCGACTTCCTGTGCGACTTTGAACTTGACTCCAAGAGACTTTTTTGTAGGTCCTGAGACACCACATTAGTGTACCAAATTTCGTAATCCTCAGTCAAAGCATGGCTTGGGGCTAATAGTTTTAATGGTCCTAGGGGGCGCTATTTCAGAAAATAGGCCACGCCCACCAGATGTTCACATCAGATCTTTTGGGGGGCCGGACTAGGATCACTCACAAGAAGTTTCGTGACGATATCTTTGGAAATGACGAAATGGGAGGCAAACGTAAGGCCAAGGCGGTACGCCTGAATTCGCCGCGCCACCACAGCCCCGCCCTCTGCCGAAAACTCCCATAAAGTGACGCCAAGCAACCCCCACTTGTCTTGAGTTACCAGCTACAAATTTGTGGTGATTAAGTGAAATGGGGCAATTTGGGACCTTTCACAGTAAAACTTGATCTTTTTGGTCCTGAGGGGGCGGGGCTTGTGTGATGTCATCATCCGACCTTTCAATTTACTTTGTGGGTGGATGACGAATGACCACAGAAAGTTTGGTAACTCTATTCCATTCAGTTATGAAGTTATAGCAATTTAAATATTTTTGGCGAGTAGTCAAACTTCGAGGCCTGGCTCCGCCCCTTCAACATATACGAAAACTCAGAATCCTTATCTCATTTTGTTCGCCCATCCCTTCTGAGCAATTTTACACAATTTTTGAGACGATCGTGCGAAAAATGATCGAGCAATCCAATCAGAAACGGACCCTAAAAACGGCAAAAACGGCAAAAAATCGCCATTTCAACCCAAAATGGCCGACTTCCTGTTTGATATTGACCATGGTTGCAAGAGACTTTTCTGTGCGGACTGTTGAGTACTACAAGTGTACCAAATTTCATAACTGTACGATAAACTAAGCTTTATGGAGAGGGTTTTTTTTCACTTTGTAGGGGGCGCTGTTCAGCCATTTTCTTTGCGATTTTTTTGGGACCTTTAAAATATCAAATTTTTCACCAGGCCTGACAAGTGTGCAAAATATTGTGAGTTTTGGGGTATGTTAAGGTCCCCAAAAAGCTGTTCAAAGGGGGCACGGAATAACAAAAAATAATAATAATCAGAGCAAAAACAAGAGGCCTTCGCAGCGCTTTCGCTGCTCGGGCCTAATAAGAAGAAACGGAGCAGATACAATAGGCCTTCGCAGCTTCACTGCTCGGGCCTAATTAAAGCTGCAAGCAGCGTCGTTCGGCCCTCGCAGCGAAGCTGCTCGCCCTCCTTCCGCACCCCCTCCGCTCCATCCCAGACGCTCTCCAAACCCAGCTACGCGCTTCTCCATCCTGGCCGGCAGCCGGGGGCACCAGGGCACGTCTGGCAGAACAGAAAGTCAACCACCCCGACACCAGAAACCGTGAACGGCCTCCTCGTCCACACCTCACCCTGACTCAGCATCCCCTCTTAGCCCACCATTACACGTCTCACCACTAGGAGATACTCTATCTTTACCACACTGGTGATGTGATGTTCAGTCTCGGTACAAATCGGAGGCTGTTTGTGGAAGTTACAGTCAAACGTAAGGTCACAGCGTCACGCCAGAAATCGCCATGGCATCAAAGCCCCTCCCTTTCTGAAAAGCTATCAGATCTGAATGGTCATTACAACATCATGAAGACAGTGCATGACCTTAGTGTCATGTTGACTAAATTAGAGGGGACAAATATGAGCATTTCACCATAAAACAGTAGACTTCCTGTAGTCAGGGGGCGGGGCTTAGGTGATGTCAGCTGTCCACATTGTCACTGTCTTCAGATGTGGTCAGTGATCACACAGACAAAGTTTGAAATTGATCTGATCATGCACATGGGAGTTATTAAGTCAAGTAACGTAAAGGCGACTGGTCAAAGTTTGAGGCTTAGCCACGCCCACACCTTTATACTTATTTAAAATCCGACGGTTGAATTTTTTCCTCTATGTCTTAAGAGTATATAGCAGGAGTTTGAAGGTGATCGGTGGAAAGGACGACGAGACATCATTCTCCTAATAACGTGTGCAAAAACCACTAAATCGAGTACTTGGACCAAAATGGCCGACCTCCTGTGCGACATTGTAATTGGCTCAAAGAGACTTTTTTGTAGGTCCTGAGACACTACATTAGTGTGCCAAATTTCGTGATCCTCAGTCAAAGCATGGCTTGGGGCTGATAGTTTTAATGGTCCTAGGGGGCGCTATTTCAGAAAATAGGCCACGCCCACAAACTTCAGCTGTCCAATTCTATTAGGGGTCAGAGTAAGATCACTCATCAGAAATTGTGTGGTGATGTCACAATGATTGAAGAAATGAGAGACAAACGTATTTCCATGGCGTGATGGTGAATTTCGCCATGATCCCAAAGCCCCGCCTTTATTCGAAACCTGCCAGTACTATAGACCAAGTGACCTCAACTTGTCTGCTGCTATTTACCAGTGATTGCTGGTGATTGGTTAAAAGGAGTCCAATAGGGAGCTGTGAAAAAAAGAGTGGCGTGGCGACAGGTCAAAGTTTGAGGCTTAGCCACGCCCACACCTTTATACTTATTTAAAATCCGTAGGTTGAATTTTTTCCCCTTTGTCTTAAGAGTCTATAGCAGAAGTTTGAAGGTGATTGGTGAAAAGGGCGATGGTGCAACATTCTCCAAACAACATGTGCGAAAACCACTAAATCGAGTACTTGGACCAAAATGGCCGACTTCCTGTGCGACTTGGTTCTTGGCTCCAAGAGACTTTTTTGTAGGTCCTGAGACACCACATTAGTGTACCAAATTTCGTAATCCTCAGTCAAAGCATGGCTTGGGGCTGACAGTTTTAATGGTCCTAGGGGGCGCTATTTCAGAAAATAGGCCACGCCCACAAACTTCAGCTGTCCAATTCTATTAGGGGTCAGAGTAAGATCACTCATCAGAAATTGTGTGGTGATGTCACAATGATTGAAGAAATGAGAGACAAACGTATTTCCATGGCGTGATGGTGAATTTCGCCATGATCCCAAAGCCCCGCCTTTATTCGAAACCTGCCAGTACTATAGACCAAGTGACCTCAACTTGTCTGCTGCTATTTACCAGTGATTGCTGGTGATTGGTTAAAAGGAGTCCAATAGGGAGCTGTGAAAAAAAGAGTGGCGTGGCGACAGGTCAAAGTTTGAGGCTTAGCCACGCCCACACCTTTATACTTATTTAAAATCCGTAGGTTGAATTTTTTCCCCTTTGTCTTAAGAGTCTATAGCAGAAGTTTGAAGGTGATTGGTGAAAAGGGCGATGGTGCAACACTCTCCAAACAACGTGTGCGAAAACCACTAAATCGAGTACTTGGACCAAAATGGCCGACTTCCTGTGCGACTTGGTTCTTGGCTCCAAGAGACTTTTTTGTAGGTCCTGAGACCCCACATTAGTGTACCAAATTTCGTAATCCTCAGTCAAAGCATGGCTTGGGGCTGACAGTTTTAATGGTCCTAGGGGGCGCTATTTCAGAAAATAGGCCACGCCCACCGGATTTTCACATCCCATTTTTTGGGGGGCAGGACTAGGATCACTCCCAAGAAGTTTCGTGGCGATATCTTTAGAAATGACGAAATGGGAGGCAAACGTAAGGCCTAAGTGGTACGCCTGACTTCGCCGTGCCGCCACAGCCCCGCCTTCTGCAGAAAACTCCCAGAAAGTGACGCCAAGCAACCCCAACTTGTCTTCAGTTACCTGGTACAAATTTGGGATGATTATTTGAAAGGGCGAATTTTAGAAAATTTCCCAGTAAAACTTGACCTTTTAAGTCCTGAGGGGGCGGGGCTTATGTGACATCATCAATCGACCATTCATTTGTCTTCGGGGTGCGATGACGATTGTCCACAGAAAGTTACTTTAACTGTAGTTCTTTCATTTATGAAATTATAGCAATTTGAATTTTTTTGGCGAGTGCTCGAACTTTGAGGCCTGGCCCCGCCCCTTCAGTATTTACGAAAAGTCAATTTTATTTTCTCATTTGAATCGTCCATCGCTTCTGTTCGATCGCACACTATTTTTGAGACGATCGTGCGAAAAATGACCAAACTGTTCAACCAAATATAGACCCTAGAAATGGCCAAAATGGCTAAAAATCGCCATTTCAACCCAAAATGGCCGACTTCCTGTTTGATATTGACCATGGTTGCAAGAGACTTTTCTGTGCGGACTGTGGAGTACTACAAGTATACCAAATTTCATAACCGTACGATAAACTAAGCTTTATGGAGAGGGGTATTTTTCACTTTCTAGGGGGCGCTGTCCAGCCACTTTTTTACGAACTTTCACATCGCCATTGAAATACGTAAATTTCACGCACTTTCTATATTGAGCCAGAATTTGGTGACTTTTTGGATATGCTAAGACCCCCTAAAGGCCATTCAAAGACGCGGAAGAAAAAAGAAAGAAAGAAAGAAAGAAAGATTAAAGCTGCAAGCAGCGTCGTTCGGCCCTCGCAGCTCCGCGCCGCTCTGGTCTGGACG
The DNA here is from genome assembly GCF_043380555.1 of Nothobranchius furzeri. NCBI lineage: Eukaryota > Metazoa > Chordata > Actinopteri > Cyprinodontiformes > Nothobranchiidae > Nothobranchius > Nothobranchius furzeri. Next base: position 71,853,033 of record NC_091746.1, on the reverse strand, counting down.
GCAGCCCGGGGCACCAGTGCACGTCTGACAGAACAGAAACGTCAACCACCCCGACACCAGAAACCGCGAATGGCCTCCTAGTCTGCACCTCACCCTGACTCAGCATCCCCTCTGAGCTCACCATTAAATTGAATATTAAGATTACGGCGTTACGCCAGAATTCGCCATGGCATCAAAGCCCCTCCCTTTCTGGAAAGCTATCAGATCTGAATGGTCATTACAGCATCATGAAGACAGTGCATGACCTTAGGGTCATGTTGACTAAATTAGAGGGGACAAATATGGGCATTTCAGCATAAAAAATAAATTCCTGTAGTCAGGGGGCGGGGCTTAGGTGATGTCAGCTGTCCACATTGTCATTGTTTACAGATATGGTCAATGATCACACAGACAAAGTTCGAAAAAGATCTGATCATGCACATGGGAGTTATTAAGTCAAGTAAAGTAATGGCGAAAGGTCAACGTTTGAGGCTTAGCCACGCCCACACCTTTCAACTTTTGAAAAATCCGACGGTTGAATTTTTTCCCCTATGTCTTAAGAGTGTATTGCAGAAGTTTGAAGGTGATTGGTGAAAAGGGCGACGGAGCATCACTCTCCAAACAATGTGTGCGAAAACCACTAAATCACGTACTTGCACCAAAATGGCCGACTTCCTGTGCGACTTTACGCTTGGCTCCAAGAGACTTTTTTTGTAGGTCCTGAGACCCCACATTAGTGTACCAAATTTCGTAATCCTCAGTCAAAGCATGGCTTGGGGCTGAAAGTTTTAATGGCTCTAGGGGGCGCTATTTAAGAATATAGGCCACGCCCACAAACTTCAGCTGTCTATTTCTCTTGGAGCTCAGACTAGGATCACTCACCAGAAGTTTCGTAGCAATATCACGATAACTGAAGAAATGAGACAAACGTATTTCCATGGCGTGATGGCGATTTTCGCCATGGTCCCAAAGCCCCGCCTTTTTTCAAAACCTGCCAGTACTGGAGACCAAGTAACCTCAACTTGTCTACTGCTGTTTGCCACAGAATCCTGGTGATTGGGTAAAAGGAGTCCAGTAGGGAGCTGTGAAAAAAAGAGTAGCGTGGCGACAGGTCAAAGTTTGAGGCTTAGCCACGCCCACACCTTTCAACTTTTGAAAAATCCGACGGTTAAATTTTTTCCCCTATGTCTTAAGGGTATATAGCAGAAGTTTGAAGGAGATTGGTGAAAAGGGCGACGGAGCATCACTCTCCAAACAACGTGTGCGAAAACCACTAAATCGCGTACTTGATCCAAAATGGCCGACTTCCTGTGCGACTTTGAACTTGACTCCAAGAGACTTTTTTGTAGGTCCTGAGACACCACATTAGTGTACCAAATTTCGTAATCCTCAGTCAAAGCATGGCTTGGGGCTAATAGTTTAAATGGTCCTAGGGGGCGCTATTTCAAAACATAGGCCACGCCCACAAAATTCAGCTGTCTATTTCTCTTGGAGCTCAGACTAGGATCACTCACCAGAAGTTTCGTAGCAATATCACGATAACTGAAGAAATGAGAGACAAACGTATTTCCATGGCGTGATGGCGATTTTCGCCATGGTCCCAAAGCCCCGCCTTTTTTCAAAACCTGCCAGTACTGGAGACCAAGTAACCTCAACTTGTCTACTGCTGTTTGCCACAGAATCCTGGTGATTGGGTAAAAGGAGTCCAGTAGGGAGCTGTGAAAAAAAGAGTAGCGTGGCGACAGGTCAAAGTTTGAGGCTTAGCCACGCCCACACCTTTCAACTTTTGAAAAATCCGACGGTTGAATTTTTTCCCCTATGTCTTAAGGGTATATAGCAGAAGTTTGAAGGAGATTGGTGAAAAGGGCGACGGAGCATCACTCTCCAAACAACGTGTGCGAAAACCACTAAATCGCGTACTTGATCCAAAATGGCCGACTTCCTGTGCGACTTTGAACTTGACTCCAAGAGACTTTTTTGTAGGTCCTGAGACACCACATTAGTGTACCAAATTTCGTAATCCTCAGTCAAAGCATGGCTTGGGGCTAATAGTTTTAATGGTCCTAGGGGGCGCTATTTCAGAAAATAGGCCACGCCCACCAGATGTTCACATCAGATCTTTTGGGGGGCCGGACTAGGATCACTCACAAGAAGTTTCGTGACGATATCTTTGGAAATGACGAAATGGGAGGCAAACGTAAGGCCAAGGCGGTACGCCTGAATTCGCCGCGCCACCACAGCCCCGCCCTCTGCCGAAAACTCCCATAAAGTGACGCCAAGCAACCCCCACTTGTCTTGAGTTACCAGCTACAAATTTGTGGTGATTAAGTGAAATGGGGCAATTTGGGACCTTTCACAGTAAAACTTGATCTTTTTGGTCCTGAGGGGGCGGGGCTTGTGTGATGTCATCATCCGACCTTTCAATTTACTTTGTGGGTGGATGACGAATGACCACAGAAAGTTTGGTAACTCTATTCCATTCAGTTATGAAGTTATAGCAATTTAAATATTTTTGGCGAGTAGTCAAACTTCGAGGCCTGGCTCCGCCCCTTCAACATATACGAAAACTCAGAATCCTTATCTCATTTTGTTCGCCCATCCCTTCTGAGCAATTTTACACAATTTTTGAGACGATCGTGCGAAAAATGATCGAGCAATCCAATCAGAAACGGACCCTAAAAACGGCAAAAACGGCAAAAAATCGCCATTTCAACCCAAAATGGCCGACTTCCTGTTTGATATTGACCATGGTTGCAAGAGACTTTTCTGTGCGGACTGTTGAGTACTACAAGTGTACCAAATTTCATAACTGTACGATAAACTAAGCTTTATGGAGAGGGGTTTTTTTCACTTTGTAGGGGGCGCTGTTCAGCCATTTTCTTTGCGATTTTTTTGGGACCTTTAAAATATCAAATTTTTCACCAGGCCTGACAAGTGTGCAAAATATTGTGAGTTTTGGGGTATGTTAAGGTCCCCAAAAAGCTGTTCAAAGGGGGCACGGAATAACAAAAAATAATAATAATCAGAGCAAAAACAAGAGGCCTTCGCAGCGCTTTCGCTGCTCGGGCCTAATTAAAGCTGCAAGCAGCGTCGTTCGGCCCTCGCAGCGAAGCTGCTCGCCCTCCTTCCGCACCCCCTCCGCTCCATCCCCGACGCTCTCCAAACCCAGCTCCGCGCTTGTCCATCCTGGACGGCAGCCGGGGGCACCAGGGCACGTCTGGCAGAACAGAAAGTCAACCACCCCGACACCAGAAACCGTGAACGGCCTCCTCGTCCACACCTCACCCTGATTCAGCATCCCCTCTGAGCCCAGCATTACACGTCTCACCACTAGGAGATACTCTATCTTTACCACACTGGTGATGTGATGTTCAGTCTCTGGCAAATCGGAGGCTGTTTGTGGAGGTTACAGTCAAACGTAAGGTCACAGCGTCACGCCAGAAATCGCCATGGCATCAAAGCTCCTCCCTTTCTGAAAAGCTATCAGATCTGAATAGTCATTAGAACATCATGAAGACAGTGCATGACCTTAGTGTCATGTTGACTAAATTAGAGGGGACAAATATGGGCATTTCACCATAAAACAGAAGACTTCCTGTAGTCAGGGGGCGGGGCTTAGGTGATGCCAGCTGTCCACATTGTCACTGTCTTCAGATGTGGTCAGTGATCACACGGACAAAGTTTGAAATTGATCTGATCATGCACAAGGGAGTTATTGAGTCAAGTAACGTAATGGCGACTGGTCAAAGTTTGAGGCTTAGCCACGCCCACACCTTTATACTTATTTAAAATCCGACGGTTGAATCTTTTCCTCTATGTCTTAAGAGTATATAGCAAGAGTTTGAAGGTGATCGGTGGAAAGGGCGACGAGACATCATTCTCCTAATAACGTGTGCGAAAACCACTAAATCGAGTACTTGGACCAAAATGGCCGACCTCCTGTGCGACATTGCGCTTGGCTCCAAGAGACTTTTTTGTAGGTCCTGAGACACTACATTAGTGTGCCAAATTTCGTGATCCTCAGTCAAAGCACGGCTTGGGGCTGACAGTTTTAATGGTCCTAGGGGGCGCTATTTCAGAAAATAGGCCACGCCCACAAACTTCAGCTGTCCAATTCTATTAGGGGTCAGAGTAGGATCACTCATCAGAAATTGTGTGGCGATGTCACAATGATTGAAGAAATGAGAGACAAACGTATTTCCATGGCGTGATGGCGAATTTCGCCATGCTCCCAAAGCCCCGCCTTTATTCGAAAGCTGCCAGTACTATAGACCAAGTGACCTCAACTTGTCTGCTGCTATTTGCCAGTGATTGCTGGTGATTGGTTAAAAGGAGTCCAATAGGGAGCTGTGAAAAAAAGAGTGGCGTGGCGACAGGTCAAAGTTTGAGGCTTAGCCACGCCCACACCTTTATACTTATTTAAAATCCGTAGGTTGAATTTTTTCCCCTTTGTCTTAAGAGTCTATAGCAGAAGTTTGAAGGTGATTGGTGAAAAGGGCAATGGTGTAACACTCTCCAAACAACGTGTGCGAAAACCACTAAATCGACTACTTGGACCAAAATGGCCGACTTCCTGTGCGACTTTGCACTTGGCTCCAAGAGACTTTTTTGTAGGACCGGAGACACCACATTAGTGTACCAGATTTCGTACTCCTCAGTCAAAGCATGGCTAGGGGCTGACAGTTTTAATGGTCCTAGAGGGCGCCATTTCAGAAAATAGGCCACGCCCACAAACTACAGCTGTCCAAATCTATTGGGGGTCAGACTAGGATCACTCACCAGACATTTTGTGGTGATGGCACGATAATTGAAGAAATGAGAGGCAAACGTATTGCCATGGCGTGATGGTGAATTTTGCCATGCTCCCAAAGCCCCGCCTTTTTTCAAAACCTGCCAGTACTGGAGACTAAGTGACCTCAACTTGTCAGCTGCTATTCGCCAGAGATTGCTGGCGATTGGGTAAAAGGAGTCCAATAGGTAGCTGTGAAAAAAAGAGTGGCGTGGTGACAGGTCAAAGTTTGAGGCTTAGCCACGCCCACACCTTTATACTTATTTAAAATCCGACGGTTGAATTTTTTCCTTTATGTCTTAAGAGTCTATAGCAGAAGTTTGAAGGCGATTGGTGAAAAGGGCGATGGAGCATCACTCTCCAAACAACGTGTGCGAAAACCACTAAATCGAGTACTTGGACCAAAATGGCCGACTTCCTGTGCGACTTTGCACTTGGCTCCAAGAGACTTTTTTGTAGGTCCTGAGACACCACATTAGTGTGCCAAATTTCATAATCCTCAGTCAAAGCATGACTTGGGGCTGACAGTTTTAATGGTCCTAGGGGGCGCTATTTCAGAAAATAGGCCACGCCCACCGGATGTTCACATCACATTTTGTGGGGGGCTGAACTAGGATCACTCCCAAGAGGTTTTGTGGCGATATCTCTAGAAATGACGAAATGGGAGGCAAACGTAAGGCCTAAGCGGTACGCCTGACTTCGCCGCGCCGCCACAGCCCCGCCTTCTGGAGAAAACTCCCATAAAGTGACGCCAAGCAACCCCAACTTGTCTTCAGTTACCCGCTACAAATTTGGGGTGGTTATTGGAAAGGGCGAATTTTGGAAAATTTCCCAGTAAATCTTGACCTTTTAAGTCCTGAGGGGGCGGGGCTTATGTGACATCATCAATCGACCATTCATTTGTCTTCGGAGGTCGACGACGATTGTCCTTAGAACATTTCTTTAACTGTAATTCTTTCATTTATGAATCTATAGCAATTTGAATTTTTTTGGCGAGTGCTCGAACTTTGAGGCCTGGTCCCGCCCCTTCAGTATTTACGAAAAGTCAATTTTATTGTCTCATTTTAATCGTCCATCGCTTCTGTTCGATCGCACACTATTTTTGAGACGATCGTGCGAAAAATGACCAAACTGTTAAACCAAATATAGACCCTAGAAATGGCCAAAACGGGGTCAAAATGGCCACTTTAGTCCAAAATGGCCGACTTCCTGTTTGATATTGACCATGGGTGCAAGAGGCTTTTCTGTGCGTATTGTTGAGTTCTACAAGTGTACCAAATTTCATCACTCTACTATGAAAAAAGGTCAAAGCGGAGGGGTATTTTTAATTTTCCAGGGGGCGCTGTTGAAACATTTTTTTACCAACTTTCACGTTGCCAGTGAAATACGTAAATTTCACGCACTTTCTATATTGGGCCAGAATTTGGTGACTTTTTGGATATGCTAAGACCCCCTAAAGGCCATCCAAAGACGCGGAAGAAAAAAAAAGAAAAAAAAAAAAAAAAAAATAATAATAAACGGAGCAGATACAATAGGCCTTCGCAGCTTCACTGCTCGGGCCTAAAAATAATAAACGGAGCAGATACAATAGGCCTTCGCAGCGCTTCGCTGCTCGGGCCTAAAAATAGCATCTGGCAATGGCACAAACATCTTTTATTTTCTAGAAGAACTGCTTTTAGCGCTTCTACTTGTGGTTTTAAAGACATCTGTGTCATTTAGAACAGAGGAAAGAGCCGCAGCGAACTCCGCCGCTGTCTTCGTTGTTTATGAGAAATTGAGCGTCGCCGTGTATGATGCGAATTAAACAGGAGGAGTCTGGCAGGCCAGGCTGTCTTTTTCGTACCATTAGCGCCTATTTTCTTCTCCTACCCACCATTCATTGCAGTGTAAGGTCACTGAACACATGCTTCACACTAAGAAGTTCAACTCACCTGTTGACCCCTCAGACATCCCTTCATTAATCCTTCTCACAAGCCTTGATCTTCTTAAGTGATCCTCCAGTCGTCCGAGTAGTTAGTTAGTGTTTCTTCTCCTTTCCTTCGTACCCCGTAACACTCTCGTAACTTAAGCACTCAGTTCTTCTGGTGCACGCCTTCAGCGTCCGCAGCACTTCCGTGTTTGGGTCTTACCAGTATGGACATTTATACATAAACACTTCAATAAGTGCTGGATCACTCTCGAGTGCGTTAAGACGCTTCTACATATGTATATGTTTATACTCTCGTCTCTTCTCTGTGGTTATGTCTGAATCCAGTGCGAACCGTGCCGACACAGTATTTTGCAATGTTGTTTTTTTTAAACTCGGTAACGGATAAGATAAAAAATGTAGCGAAATACAATACTTGTAAAAAACAATACTTAAGTAAAAGTAAAATTACAGATTTTAAAAACTACTTAAAAAGTATAAATGCGCAAAAAATCTACTCAAGTACAGTAATGCAAGTAAATGTAATTCGTTACTTCCCACCTCTGTAACCCTGATATAGTTTACACGTCCGAAATACTAAAGACAAAACCTCCTAAACTCTAATCCGATGAGGTTAGTGATGAGGGGCTGAGACCAGGCAAGCTGGGATTAACACCATCAGCTGGTGGGATAAAGTCAGCGGAGAACACTGAAGACGCGTTCCAGATGTTGTTATGGTTGAATGATTACATTTTGAAAGTTAAAACTTTGTGTTGTCTACCTGGGCCAGGTGTGTCCTTAGTAAGTTAGTGTCCTCCTTCCCCCCAGGCAGGCTTTGTGTTCCTCCAGAAATCCCAGACGACATGACGCTGTTTCCCACTAAAGACTCGTACAGAGTGGGTGAATCTGTTGGTTTGAACTGCAATGAGCCGGGCCTGATGCCGCTGCCCCGGGGCATGTACAGGTGCGGCTCCAAGCTCACCTGGGAGCCTCCCTTACCTGCTGGCCTGCGCTGCACCAACGGTTGGTTCTGGAAGAAGCTAAGTGGTTTCTGTGTCCTACACGTGCTCTGATTGGCTGAAGATGAGCTGTTTGTGCAGGCCAGCGCGAGTTAGATGATGACGTTTGATGTTTGTGTGTGCAGAGAACCCGTTTGTTCCTGATTCTCAGTGTGGGCTTGGTCAGAGGCTGCAGGGTTCCCGCTGCGTCTGCGTCCAACGGGAGAGCTGCCTGTTGGTTTTTAGACCTTCTTTAATCTTTTATCAGGATTTTCTCTCTTCTATTGCTCTCCTGAGCCTGAGATCCGTGGACTCAGTGGTCTCCTTTAAAATGCAGCTGAAAGCCGACCTGTTCCGGCTGGCTTTGGCGTGACCTCCTCTTCATCCTTAATGCTGCTGTTTCTACCAATTCTGTCTTCCTTCATATTTTAATCTAGATTCATCCTTTTCCCTCATTTTTTTTTGTGATATTTTTAAAATAAGTTTTTATTCTTGTGATTTTTATCTTGAGAGGCGCTTCATAAACAACAGTTTCTTCTCCCTTTTCTGGACGCTGACCCATCTCACGTGTTCAGCTCCGAGCCGGAGAGTCTCTGCGTCCTGAACGCGATCATCGACGTGGCGGTGCCCGTGTCACTCTGCTCCTTCCATGCTGCCCGTTGCCACGGCGACCCACTCCTCTATATGAACGAGGGTGCGTGCAACCCTGCAGACATCACCAAACTGGAGTGGGCCCGGTTCCGAGCCAAGATGTCCTCCAAAAGCTCGGCTCAGCTGCCCTGCAATCTGGACACGTGTTACGAATGGGAGACTTGCTCAGGTTAGTTTGTGAGGACCTTTTCTCTTTTTGGGCGTCTTGTATTTGATATTTTATTCAGTTTGACTCCATTATTCACAGGTGTTTCAGTTTTAAAGGTCCTTAAAAATGAAAAAGTCTGGTTTCTGCAAGGTTTAAAGCCCCGGAGAAAAAATTCAGCCCTTTTCAAAACCTTGAAAATACGTTTGACTCAAAACATTTCAAGAACCTTTAAAGGGACATTATGGAAGTGTGACAGCCAAAACATGTATAGAAATAATAAATGTCTTCTTCATACATTCTCCTGCAATGCCCTGGTCCTGTAGAATGAGCCCTGGCATTTTTACTGGGATTGCCTGTTTTTCTGTAAAATCACAGAAAAAGAGAGATGCTCGGGTCGAGCAGGCTGCTTCATGCGCGTTCACGCTCAGGCATCGCCCGTAGCATTTGCTATCCATAGCTTTAGCAGCAGAGAGAGAGGCAGTGCCACTTTGTCGCTGTTCCTAACGCCTAGTGACAAAGCTAGCTACATTTCTGAGGACCCTTAGCTACTTTCTGTAGAACTTTCTTCTAGATATTTCCTGCAAATTAGCAACAAAATAGCCATTTTTGCTCCAAACTGTTCTCTGAACGTTGTTTTAGCTGTCATCAAGCATATATTACAGATACTGAAAATGTCAGTGGTGGTCCAGCTCATCTAGTTAGATGTCTGACTCTCATGCAGAAGACCTGGGTTCGATTCTGGGTGTGAACATAGTTTATTTAGAGTTTCTTTTTTACATTAATGGTATATTTTTTTACAGTAAGACGCCCAAATTTTTATTTGAGACTCGCCGAACGGCATTGAATTCACAGATAAAATAGATGTGGGTTCAACTTTCATTTTGGAACAATTTTTCACGCAAGGGAAGGGAATGATCTGAGCATGCAGGAGGACTGACCCATCATAAACCTTTGTCGGCTGTGCTGAAGAGAAAGGTACAGAACCAAATTAATTAATTAATTAGCTGCACGTTCTCCTGTCCTCTGTCCTCCGGGACACACACACACACACACACACACACACACACACACACACACACACACACACACACACACACACACACATACACACACACACACACACACACACGACTGTCTCAGCTGTTATTTTCGTTAAGGAGTGTGCACGTACAGCACGCGCGCCTCGTGCACAAGCCTACTATTGAAGCTGCCGTTACACTTTTGGCCTGAGGGGGCAATCGCGAGCATAAAAATTCAAAAGTCCGTAAAGTCCCTTTAAGAACCCTGGAGTAGGGTTAGGGTGAATGTGACCTGAGCGCTGTGTACTATAAAAGCACGGACAGCAGGAGCGTTAATACTTTAGTTTATAGTTACATTATTATTTCAGCCTTCGGGGGGTTCTGGGGCTCTGGATCCCTCCATCCTGTTTCATAAACAGCCCCACTTGTTTCTTGTACCTCCAGCATCTAAGAAGTGTCAGTGCAAAGCCGCTCGTGAGTGCCCCAGAACCGGAGAGCACATGTTCTGTGTGAAGCTGACGGCCCAGATGACCCGCAGCTTGACCCTCTGTTCTACAGCTGCCCTCAAATGCATCAACCAGCCGTTTGAGATCCTTCATGAGGGGAATTGCAGCGCAGGATCCTGACGAGGATGTCTAAAGCCAACCGATGACTTGTTACTGCATGTTATATTAAGTCGACTCAAACCCGTCACAAACATTTACACATAAGAGTTTAGTGATGTCAGGTTTACATAAAGACAAACGCATCCGCTTGGGTTGGTGGAGGAACTTCTGCGAAGGCTGCAGAATCAAACCCGGCAGATTTGGTTTTATCAGTGGAGAATTTTCTGATTGTGGTAAACAAGATAAATAATAATATTAAAGCTTCGCAATGTTTTCGTGTTTTGATTAAAAGTCCAAATCTCCACTAAATGTGCAGCAGAGCCTAGAGAACATTTGATGTTTCTGCTCCACCAGCAAAGGAAAGAACGTTTCGTGATGAACGTTTGAGCCAGTTTAAAGTTTTAGGTTTCGTCTCCAAAAGGACTGAAACTATTAATGTTGTCTGGACTGAAAAGATGTTTGAAAGACAGGATCAGGATAATGTTAATGATAATAAGGATGGATTGAAATGATGCTAAAAATAAACACCAGCCTGACATAAAACTGGGATCTTTTTTTTTGTTTTACACAAGAACACTTTTTCTACCCTTTTTCAGGTCATTTCAACGTAACTTTATTCATCTTACACGATCACAACATGAACTCATCCATATATAATGAATTATAATCAAACTGATAAATCAGGCAGGTAAAAATCTTCTGAAGGACATTTTATTATCTTTAGAAAGCAAAAGTTGTCAACCTGAGGTGTTAGCGTTCATCAGGACATAAGTAGAAAACACAGAGCTCAAATATATTTTTCTATTTACAGATCAGCTGCTAGAACCAAATTTATTCACAAAATAAAACAAATCAAACACACAAAATTCATTTTCATATATTTTCACTGTGGACAAGCATCTATCCCGATCACACTGAGGTTCTGACCCGCACAGCGCCGAGCCCCGACCTCACATTCAGTCATGGTCACCTCCTCTCCATCAGAGCTGACGCACAAAGGGGCGGAGTCTTCAGGACACTCTGACGGACTCTGACAGGTACATTTCCTCAGTGATTCTGGAATCAGATTGCAAGAATAACATTTTCTTTCTAACTGGCCATCCTCATTACAGAGATGCTAAAGGAGTCCATCACACTCACCCTGACAGGTTGTCCCTGGTTTACAGTCCCTGCAGGATCCAAAAGTCTCCTCCGGCCAATCACAGTCAGCGTCTCTGGTCAACATGAACGTTCCTCCTAAACATCTCAGAGCTCCAAGCCGACAAACTCCCAACAATCTGTGGCTAGATCCAACTCTGGAGCACAGCTGCAGAGAAGGCCTAAAGCAACAAAACACCTATTATTATTAATTATTATTATTATTATTTTAATTGTTGTTATTGTTGTTGTTATTTTTATTGTTGTTATTGTTATTATAATTATTATTAATGTTGTTGTTAGTGTTATTCTTCTTCTTATTATTATTATGGTTGTTATTATTATTATTGTAATTGTTGTTGTTGTTAGTGTCATTATTATTATTATTTTAATTGTTGTTGTTATTATTATTATTATTGTTATTGTTATTGTAATAATTATTGTTGTTGTTAGTGTTATTCTTCTTCTTATAATTATTGTAATGGTTATTATTGTAATAATTGTTGTTGTTAGTGTTATTATTATTATTTTTTATTATTGATGTAATTGTTATTATTATTATTATTATTATTATTATTATTATTATTTCTTTAGTTATTATTGTTATTATTAGTATAATTATGATTGTTGTTATTATAATTTTTATTGTTATTGTTATTATTGTTGTTGTTATGATTATTGTAGTTATTATTATTGTAGTTATTGTATATAATTATTATTGTATTATTATTATTATTATTATTATTATTATTATTATTGTTGTGATTGTTATGATTGTTATTATTGTTGTTATTATTATTGCTATTATTATATTATTGTTATTATTATTATTATTATTATTATTATTGTGGTTGTTATTTTTATCGTTATTAATATTATGATTATTATTATTATCTTAGGGGTGTTCTTGCTGTGTCTTTGTAAATCCATGCTTTCGTTCTTTTTTAAACACAGAAACAGTTTTGTTTACCTGTTTGTAGCTACGGTTTCGCCGATGGCTGCCGGCTTCTTCAGGCTGACGCTGATGGTGGCGCGTCACTTCCTTCTCCGTTTATCTGCGGGCAGCAGAGGACGTTGTCGCCCTCTACTGCCCGCTCTCCCCTCTCCGACGATGCAGTCCCATGCGTGGTCCAGCGTGTAAACTCCGTCGTCCCTGTTCATGGTCCCACATCCACGTCTCCTTATCTCTATTGCTTCCTTGATCCATCTTTTGTATTTTTGTTGTTCAGTGGTTATGATCCGTGTGCTGTCCCAGTCCATTATATGGTTTTCTCTTAAGCAATGATCTGTTACGGCTGACTTCTTTATTGTACTTTCTGCTTCTTCTTTTGCTGCTCTTGTGTGTTTACGATTTGCCTCTTTCTCGCACTCCTTTCTGTGTTCTATTGTCCGTGTATTGAGTTGGCGTCCGGTTTCTCCTATGTATGTTTTATTGCATATTTTGCATGGGATTTCGTAGATGACTCCACATTTTTGTCCAGCTGATATTTTGTCTTTTGGGTGTACTAATCTGTTTCTAACTGTTGTGTATGGCTTTGTTGGTGTGTTTATGTTGTGTTTTTTCATTGTTGCTCTTATTTTTTCCGTTATGCCTCTGATGTATGGTAGGGTTATCACTGGTTTTGGTTCTTGTCTTTCTGGGTTTCTGGTTCTTTTTTTGGGTTGTTCTTTGCTTTCTGTTTTTGTTTGTTGTTTTCCTTTGTTTATCGCCCATGTCGGGTATCTGCAGGTCTTTAAAGCGTGTTGTATGTGTTTGTCCTCTTGTTTACGGTCTCTCTCTTCTGTTATTATGTTTGCTCGGTGATATAATGTTCTGATTACTGACATTTTGTGTATGGTGGGGTGTTCTGATGTCCATAATAAATATTGGTCTGTGTTGGTTTCCTGTATGTGTTTATGTTTAGGGTCCCGTCGGTCTGCCTGGTGATTTTCATGTCCATAAATGCTATGCTGCCTTCTGTTTCTAACTCATAAGTGAATTTTATGTTGCCCATGTCGTCAATATTGTTTAAGTGTTGTATTAGTGTTTCTGTTTGACCTTTTGGTATGATTTCCAGTATGTCGTCTACGTAGCGTTTCCATAGTTTTATTTTGCAGTTTGGGGGGGCGGTGGCTATGGCTTTTTGTTCCAGGTCTTCCATGAAAAACTCGCACAGGGTGGCTGATAACGGGTTACCCATGGCGAAGCCTTCCAGTTGTTTGTATATTGTGTTGTCGTATGTGAAGTAAGTGGAGTTAGCTACCAGTCCTATCAGTTGTGCTATGTCATCTGCTGTGAGGTTTGTCCTTTTATGTAAAGTTTTGTCTTGTCTGATTCTGTTAACTACTATGTCTATGGTTTTTTGGGTTGGTGTTTTTGTGAACAGAGATGTGACGTCATGTGAGATGAGTATGTTGTTGTTGAACAACAAAAATACAAAAGATGGATCAAGGAAGCAATAGAGATAAGGAGACGTGGATGTGGGACCATGAACAGGGACGACGGAGTTTACACGCTGGACCACGCATGGGACTGCATCGTCGGAGAGGGGAGAGCGGGCAGTAGAGGGCGACAACGTCCTCTGCTGCCCGCAGATAAACGGAGAAGGAAGTGACGCGCCACGATCAGCGTCAGCCTGAAGAAGCCGGCAGCTGTCGGCGAAACCGTAGCTGCAAACAGGTAAACAAAACTGTTTCTATATTATTATTATTATTGTTGGTATTATTGTTATTATAATTAGTATTATGATAGTTGTTATTTTTTATTGTTATTGTTATAATAATTATTGTTGTTATTATTAGTATCATTATTATTGTTGTTGTTGTTATTATTATTATTGTTATTGTTATTTTTATTGTTGTTATTGTTATTGTAATAATTATTGTTGTTGTTAGTGTTATTCTTCTTCTTATAATTATCATAATGGTTATTATTATTATTGTAATAATTGCTGTTGTTAGTGTTATTATTATTTTTTATTATTGATGTAATTGTTATTATTATTATTATTATTATTATTATTATTATTATTATTTCTGTAGTTATTATTGTTATTATTAGTATTATTATGATTGTTGTTATTATAATTTTTATTGTTATTGTTATTATTGTTGTTGTTATGATTATTGTAGTTATTATTATTGTAGTTATTGTATATAATTATTATTGTATTATTAGTATTATTATTATTATTGTGATTGTTATGATTGTTATTATTGTTGTTATTATTGCTATTATTATATTATTGTTATTATTATTATTATTATTATTATTATTATTGTGGTTGTTATTATTATCGTTATTAATATTATGATTATTATTATTATTGTTGGTATTATTGTTATTATCATTAGTATTATGATAGTTGTTATTTTTTATTATTATTGTTGTTATTATTAGTATCATTATTATTGTTGTTGTTATTATTGTTATCATTGTTGTTATTGTCGTTGTTGTTATTATTATAGTTATTTTCGTTATCATTGTTGTTATTGTCGTTGTTGTTATTATTATAGTTATTATTGTTATCATTGTTGCTATTGTCGTTGTTGTTATTATTATAGTTATTATTGTTTTTGTTATTGTTATTATTGTTGTTGTTATTTTTATTGTTATAGTTATTATTGTTGTTGTTATTGTTATTATATAACCCTCAGCTCTCAGAAATCATACTCACGAACACTGAACTGGCATTTTACACACACAGCCGTGTTTTCCAGGTTTTTCCCAAAGTTTACATTTCAGAGCAGTGACAGGAGGGGGCGCTGGTGCAACTGAGGATATAAGGAAAACTTGGATGAGTGTGGGATCTTTGCCAGATGTTTAACTGGAACTGAGGAGCAAACCACATCCTGAGTTTTGTTAAACATTGACTTCTATTTCTCTCAGTCATCATGGTTGGATAGACACTAAACTCAGTGATCCCATCCCTGCTGGTTTGAGCTACTTTGATAGATAAAAAAAAAAAGGTGAATAAAAGTTCCAGAGGCATTCCTTCATGGAGCGTCTTCCCCTGATCTCGCTTAGCTGTGTTTAGGTCTTAAAGGTCAGCTGTGAACACGGTTAGACTTCATTTACCTGGTTTACAATAAATCCGATCAGGCGAAGGAGACCACTGCAGGCTGGAGCCACACATCACCTCTGACTCCTCGCTGTCCAGCACAAACCCAGCAGGACAGGACAGGGACACTTTGTCTCCGATCTGATAGGCCTCTGTGATGGGCATGGCCAAAACTAAATCATTGATTGGAGGATTTCCACATGTGGAACCTGTGGGGAGAGGAATTTTGAGCAACAGGAAAGAAACATTCTTCAACGTAGTAACTGACTATTGAAGAATGACGATTTAGAAATGGCAGTTTTAGTCATTTTGGCAAAGCTAATGTGAAATATTTTACCTTGCAGTTTATAAATTAGGAAACAATAATCTAATAAAAATAATCAAACAAAAAATATTTTAAGTCACTGAAGACTTCCAACAATGTCACATTTTTTTGGAAAACTTCAGTAAAGACATTCTTTTGTTAAAGCATCAGTGACATTTTTAACAGGGAGCCTTAGGCCCTGTCCACACGTAGCCGGGCATCTGCCAAAACGTAGATATTTTTCTATGTTTTGGCCTGTCATCCACACGAAAACGGAGTTTTTTCACACAAAAACAGATCTTTTTAAAAACTCCGGCCAAAGTGAAGATCTGCGTTTTCTCCGTTTTGGGTGTCTGCGTGTGGACAGACAAAACCGGAGTTTTAAGGTCCGCAACGTCACTTTCCACAACATAAAAATGCTGACATCACGTGTGCGACCTGTGTTTACACTAGCCGACAGCATGGATGCCCTCAGAGTTGCGCTCACTTTATCAACTGTCCAAGCGCTTTCTGCTTGTTTGTTTTTGCAAGCGGAATTACTGCTCCTTGCGGAAGACCACAGACGAAGGACGAGGTTAAGAACGGGGGAAGTACTGCCGCCTACAGGTCTGGCATGTCCTTAACAACGTATTTATCCGGGTACGTGTGGACAGAGTTTGTTTTTAAAACGCGGTGGTGTGGATGCAAGTTTTTGGAGGGGCGGATATTCGTTTTCAAAAAACCCCGGCTACGTGTGGACTAGGCCTTAGACACTTCCGCACCACGGGTCCCCGGAAGAACGAAAAAATGAAAGCAAGTCAACGGGCCTAAAAGCACTTTTTTTCTAACCCGCTTTGCCTAACGCCCTGGATCGCACATGTTGTACTGCAGTTTAAATGAAAACTAATGATGGGTGTTTCGACTACGCCAGTCACGCACTTTGAGATTTATCAGCTTCTAAAAGTTCGTAATTAGCATGACTGTACGCTGGACATCGGCACGTCGCATATGTGACATCACATAATCTCCTCCCCCCTGGCATAGCTGCTACTTACCACGTGACCAGATTTATGGTTCTTTCCTCCTGTGGGATGTTTGCTGAACTTACGGCCCTTTTCCTTCAGTGTTCTCCGTGTCTGGTTCGATGACGTCACTTTGGTGAAGCGCATTTGTAGCCCTGGACTTATTTCACAAAACCTAAAATATCGTTCCCCCCTGTTCGAAAATAAGCGCGTTCTTGGTATCAAAATACGTTTTTAAAATTCACGGGCAACATGTGTGAAATCCATGTTATAAAGCAAGCGGAACTAGAAAATAGCGTTTTTAGCCCCGTTGACTTGCGTTCATTTTGTCGTTCTTCCAGAAACCTGTGGTGTAGAAGTGACTTAGGCTCCCTATAGCATGTTGTTTCTGACGTAGCAGTAGGAAGAATGTACAAAGATAAGTCTCTCATTCCTGACGATAAGACTTACTTTTACAAAACATCTCTTCTGTGTTCCATTTCTCAGCACATGTGGCCACAGCATTTCCAACGAGGTAAAACCCATCTATGCAGGAGTACTGCAATGTGCTTCCAACAGTGTAAAACTCTTTAGGATTCTAAGAAAAATGATCAAAAATGTTTAACGTCAATAACATTTTCTGCTCTTTGATTAAAAACTGAACTTCATTGAATCATTTGTTGTGGAGTACCACAAGACTTCATATTCAGTCCCATTCTTTTCTCACACTATGATGTCCATTTTACAATTATTGTATAATTTTATTATTTATTTGTTCAGTTGTTGACCTATACAGACCAAGTCTAAATCATTTCTTCATCCCACTTTTTCTTTACATTTTTGGAACAAAAAATGGTGGATTTGACCTGTCATCACTTTGGTGTTGCCAACTGTTCAAACAGCAATCATCCAGTTTCAATATCTAGCAAGGCATCTCAGTAGAATGGCTAGCCAAGAAATCCAGACAGACAGTAGGCAAATCAAAATCATTTTTCTTTGCAAGTCAGTCCTGCCACACTCCACTGGAACGTCAGCAGGCCCGAACGGTCTTGTGGCAGTTTGGTGGGCAGGATGTTGTGACAGAGCGGAACAACAAAGCGGCTTGTTTGAAACAGCTTTGTTATCAACTGCTTAGGCTTGAGTTTTTGTTTGAGTCAAGAGCAGACAGATGTACAGAAGTGTTTTATTTAGAGAAAGGATGTATTTGCATCTTCTTCAACAGTGAATGGTGGACTGCCCTGTTGACTGACATCTGTAGCCGTGAGTGTAGTCTTGGGCGGTATACCGGTTCATATTAAAAACCGGTGTTTATTTTGGTTATGATATGAATTTTTCACATACCGCTGTACCGGTGAATGGCCTAAACAACGTACAGAACATTCGTAGTAGGAAAGTGTTTCAGTGGGGACTCATTTCACTGCTACACACAAACACCACAGCGTGGTGAAACCAAGAAAGGAGGCTGGCGGGAGCTGTCACAGCGACATCAAAACTTCAAACACAGAAGAACATTCCAAAAAGAGGAGCCACATCTGTTGTTTGGAGGTATTCCGGGTTTAAAAGTTCGGACGTGGAGCAAACAACTATTACATGCCAATGCTGTCGAGCGACGGTGGTAGCCGGCGGGGGTAATACCAGCAACTTGCTTCATCACCTCAGCCGAAAACACGTCTTGGAATACCAAGCATGTCTCAAGCTTCTTTCTGCACCCTCCACCTCCAAGGCGAAAACAGCTAGTAGCAGTCAGAATCAGATGTCCATTAAAGACGCGTTAGCTAAAGGGAGTGTATTTTTTTCCAAAAGCAAGCGGTGTGTCGAGATAACCAACGCAATAACGTTGGATGTGAAATCATAAAGATGGTTAGCTGCACTGATTTTATCTATAAAAAGTTGATTTTGACTGCAATATTGTATCTTTCTAGTTGTTTTTTCTTAACTGCTTTCTTTTGACAAGGGTACTTTGAGGGGGTTTATGCATTTACCTACCTGTGACTGGACATGGAAAACCTGGTATTCCGCACATGAAGGTAAAACGGGCTATTTAAGGCCAGTCTAGTGCAGTAATTATTTTCTTATACAAATAATCTGAGTAATCAAGGCCTTGTTGAAAAATACCGCCAAATACCGTAAAACCGATATAATTTTAAAAAATACCGTGATGTGACATTTTTGCCATACCGCCCAGGCCTAAGTGAGTGTGTCATGATTGTTGTCCAATAGCACGTGGAGACGGTTTGAAAGACAACAGTAAATTCTGCCCCACGACAGAGATCTGTCTCTGGGTCGCGGCCACACAATATTCACATATATAGGATAGCTTGCTAAGCTGTAGAATAGCACCAACTTTTCAAATTCCAAGTGGAGAACAAAAGTCGGTGGTCACGTTTTTGAGATCCAGGTGTAGTTTTCTTGTGGCATCCCCTTATTTTAACAGGTACAAGGAATACCTGTGTTTAACGGTTGGTAGTTTATTGTTTACTGAAGTCATTCTGAGTGTTAGTCTTCATTGGGTTATATCATTTTTTTTTCTTTTTGAAGTTATTTACAAATGTTCAGCAAAATTAATAAACCTCTCTGATATACAAGAGAAAAACAAAAATTAAGCAGATAATGATCATAATGTCAGTTTCATCATCTCACCTCAATGAAGCCATTCTTCAGGTTTGGAGGAAGTCCGCAGGTTTTCGGTGGAGTTACAGAAAGACCGAAACACTGAGGCTCCATCATCCTGAGAGGAGAGACGACATACTGGTTCATACTGGTTCATCCAGCCACTGCATGACAACATCAACAGGGTCACCTCATCTCTAGGTAATAACTCTGAAGCTTGGTCACTAATTTGGCAGCACAAACAGTTGTCTGTTCAGGTTTGGGATTAGGATTATTGTAATAAATAACTAACGTTCTTTCTTTCTCACTTTAAGTATTGGATATCTGCGTCCTCACAAGCCTTCTGTTCTGTCTGAGGTCCAGTGCAATCATGGCCTCCTCTGGGGGAAGGGTTGTTACAGCTTCGGGTTCTTGACCTTTGACCTCCGGAGCAGGCTCCCCAGGAGGACCAGCAGCTCCAGCTGCCATGAATCACCCCTGGGTGAATTAAAAGTAGATATTGGGGCGATGGCAGTCAACTGACCACATGATTGCATTGTTCAGCCTTATTGCACAGTCACCAAGGTTTACCTGGCTGTTCTCCAATCACAGCCCCCCTCTCACAGGCTGGTCCAGAGGTTCCGGGTCGGCAGGCGCAGCGACACTCGGTGCCGGTCAGCAGAGGCTGCCCGTTGTTCTGGCAGGGCCGGCAGTGGCAGGGATGCTGCTCTGCCAGGTACTCCTCTGTGGCCCTTTTCAAGTGGAGTTTCTTCAGACCGGCACACTGGACCTCCTTCACCAGCTCATGCAGAGGTCTCAGCTGGGACACAAGTCCACGCTTCGTTAATACGCGCTTAGATTAGATAGGGATAGAGGTAACTGTAACGAGCCAACATTATCAGCACTAATTGGTGCTGCATCTGATGCCCCCCCCCCCCCCCCTCCCCGGGTTACATGCAGCTGGGTTTCGAACCTCCGAAGCAACAGTGCTACCAACTGAACCACAAAGCAGCAGCTATGTCAGAAATAATTACATTTGATCCAGTAAAAAAAGACATTTTCCTCCTGCAGAAAGGATTTTCCGACTTTTACCTTCTGGTTTATGATGTCAGGAAAGTCTTTGACAGACGAGGCCCAGTTATTGTAGGTTTCACCATTAGCTTCTGGGTTCTGCAGGTCCAGAACGGAAAGAGCTCCTATGAAGCTGGGATCTCCTCCAAACACTTTGACATTGATGGACAACTTGTTATTGTTGCTTCCTGTGGAGAAAACAAGCCAAAGCTGCTTCAGGATCAGTCTGATTACGTTTGTTTCACTGATCAGACTTTGAGACGCGACTTCTTTTACTCACTAGAGCTGGATTCCAGATGTTTCCTCAGTCTTTCACAGGTCACCTTGACTTTCTTTACAAAAAGGAAACGCTTCACTTTTTTCCAACACCTCTGGTACTCGACGTCCGTTACACCTTCAGACAAACGAGGACAAAATCAGACCAGTGACATCACTGACTTTGGTGCCTGAAAAGGTCTCTCTTCCTCCTGAGGCTTTAGCATCTAGAACCACGTGTGCAGATCATGTAAACACGACCTTACTGTCTGATGAATGAGTCTGACGGTCCAACTCCAACAAGCCTTGGTACTCGCCTCCGAGAGTACCCTCTGAGAGGTAGTGTGTGCCGTACGTCTGCAGTACCTGGCGGTACGCTGAGTGGTCGTATGTGAGCGGCAGCGAGGCCAAGGCCTTCCAGAAGCCTTCAGATAGAGTCAGATACTGTGGGGCCGAGTTCTGAAACTGGGCCAGCTCCACTCTATTCTTCAGGATTATAAGTCTGTTGGCCTGGATGGTGAATAGAGAGAGACTGTATTGTGGAACCCACAAATTATGGTACAGAACTACAGACATCAGGCCATGTTGGTCCCACTGAGTTTGGGTCAGCCCAGTTCCCTTGCATCTATCACTTATCCCTCCATTTGCCTTTCAACGCCAAACAGTCTGCATCCCGGTAGAATTGATGCCACAGAGCTCTGGTTTAACGTCTCCTAACTTTTCAGCCACCTGATGTGTGTCAGAGGTCACATTAAATGTATTCAGGCCACATCTAAGATGCCCGAATCAACAAAGACAAAGGTTTTAAACTGCACGACTCCAGCTAACAAGTTTCTGCATTACTAACTGATGACACATGCTAGATCTTTCTAATGGGCCATTCCCATCTGTACCGGGTCGGCCCGGGCCGGGTAGCATAGGTTGTTTACATATCTGGGTGGCCTGGTATTTTTCCGGGCCAACCAAGGCTCATTCTCAGCCCTCTTCTCGAGGGGGTCTGCTTCAGGCCGACCAGGGCCAACACACCCACTGCTGACAGCAAATTCACACCTTCCATTAGAGCAAGCCTCTGATTGGTGGGTAGAATCAGCCCACATGGGCTTAAGACATGGATGTGTGGGATCAACCGGGCCAGGCTGGGGCCGACTGGGGCTACCCGGCCCGGACCGACCCGGTACAGATGGGAATGGCCCATTAGTCTAGTTGGCACAGTGAGGACCTCTCACCTCTTTAACAAAGTCAGGAGATGTCACAGTTGGGTCCAAGTGCTTCAGGTCCAGGTTCATGCTTTCCTCATGGACCTGAAGCTGCCCCTGGCATGGTCTGTGGTCATGAGGTCTGAGGTGAGTGGTTCCTTCCTAATCCTTCTTCTTCTCCTTTGAAAAAGGCAGGCTGGACACCAAAAGGGCATATTGCTGCCACATCAACCTCCACAGCCTAACCAGCGAATTCCTTTTGCAAACGTTAATCTCTGGTTCTTCAAGCCCTTAACCCCTCTTCCTGTTCTCTCGCCACATTCACCTCTCCAGCCATGACTCAGGACCGCATCTCACCCTGACCCGCTCTCCATGACTTTATATCATTTACTGACTCAAATCACAGACGTTTGAGTGACCTTTGTTGTTGTGCATATAGGTGTACACATACAGTTTAAACCCTTAAGCCTGGTTTATGCTTCTCCGTCAGCTCCGCAAGGGACAGACACACACGGATTGACGGAAGCGTTTTGCTCTCATACTTCTCCGTCTCCTGGAGAGCGTTGCAAAGCAATTGCCCGGCAGGACCACAGAGGGCGTAGCGCTGTTCTGTGGTATCCTGTCATGTATCGGTCCAAGATAGTGTGTTTATATTGTGTTTTTTGTGTATGTAAGAGACTTTTAACACGGACAAATTTGTCTCTCATTCTCCCACCGCTTCATGCGCTCCCCACCTCTAAACCAGCGTTTCCTGTCATTTCCGTCCACAAATAAAACGCTTGCTGTGCATCTTTTCACTCCTCCAGTCACGGGAGGATGAAACGTTCATATTTTTAGAGTTTTTTCGCGAGGTATTCTTCAAGCTTCTCCGTGTCTGCCGCTAGTTATCCTCGGCTCTCTTTGCAATGGCGGCGCTGTTGTTGCAAGTCCGAGCAACCGGTCAAGGCTTAGAAACAGTGGTCAGAGACAAGGGTCACACAAGGGTCAAGAGGACAATAGTTCAGGACTTGCTGGTGAGGACAGAACTAGGCAAAGGGTCAAAAGACAGGCTGGCTTCTGTGGATCCACCCATGGACCCACCCCTGGGCCCGCCCCTAACTCCACCTCTGGCGGGAAAAGAAGGACTGGCATGGAGTGAGGAAAGTCCAACTGGACCCAGAAGCTCTCAAGAATGCTGAGGGAAGATCTACAATTTGCTACCAACATGAAGATTTATGACCTGTGCTCTCATTCCAGGAGTGCAGCATGTAACTTTTGTGACCTCATGTGAATACTGCATGTAGTGAAAATGATACCAAATGTCTTATGTAGAGCTAAAAAAGTGTATTTGGTAAATGACCCCTTGACCTAAACTGTCAGGAGAGAATGACTTGTGACTCTTACATTGTTTAGAGCAGTCTCAGAAATGATATAAAAGGATGCAGCTCAGATCGGGAAAGGATTCAGTTTTTGGGGAGATTCTGAGAAGACAGGAGCTAGTGTAAACTAACTCTTATTTAATCATTTTGAACTAATCCCTCCTTGGGGGATAGCAGTTGTTTTTTATTTACCCATTTTTGTATTTTGATTTTGTAATAAACCTTTTTTGAAAAAGAAACATAATCCTGATTCTTTCAGGTTTTCTCTAAAGCTTCACGTTTGGGGCCCTGGCCATAAATTGCACAGAGGTAAGCATATCGATGATTAGTCTCTGAATTATCTGGACTTACTTTACAGTTTATAATAGAATAATATAAAGAAACCTTAAGATAAGGGAAGTTTTAACTTTCCCCTCCTTGCGAGTAACGAGTTGTCTTAAGGGCGATAAAAGCAAAATATTCGAGGTTATTTTGGCTCTGATTGCAGGTTGAAAAAGTCTCTAATCAGCTGGAAGGTTGGATTAATAAATAAATTGATAAACTTATGATAGCCTGATCAACTAGCATAAATCATTTTATAGTTACCAACCTCCCACATAAGCTGTTAGAGGCGCAATTAATTCCGGGTAATCCAAACAATTGCTGAGAGGCTTGGCTTGCCTCCAGACTTCTCTCTAGTATCTTAACCAAAAGGTAACGAGTTTAAAAGAAGTGTAGTACTCTGGGGCTGGCTATTCGTGCAAGTCATTTCACCCTTAAAATAAAAGACAAGATTCTAATTAGATGGTCCAAACCCGGGTCTAGTACAATTATACTCGCCGACATCCCCTCGAACCCTGATGGATGCACCGTCTCATAAGTTCTAACGGAACTGGGTTTTAAAAGAACCGGTAAATGGGACGGGCACGCGACACTGTAAACAACAGAGGCATCCTGACCAATGTTGTAATTTGAAGTGTATATTTATATACTGTAATTAAATAATTTAATTACCCGATTTTGTATATTTATACAATCTAAGTAATCAATCAGAAGAGGTTGTTTTTATCATCAGGGAGTTTACTTAAACACTTTGTATTGACTGAGAGATAAGAAAAGAGAGAGTTGGGATCGTTTAAGAATCTTTAATTTCTATAATTATAAATTCTTACAATCTACCAGGACTATCTCAATGATGGATGCATATGGATTTAGATGTTTCGTGTTGGTGTGTGTGTGTGTGTTTTGTTCAGAATCTCTAGGCTGAGTAGCGGATCTGGTTGTTATGACTAGGCTACCATGAGGCTTCAGAAGCTGATGACATGAGCCGCCATATTGCCGTACCTTAGATGGAGTCTCCCGTGTAGATCAGGAATTGCCAGGTTCCAAGACCTCGGTTGTACTGGAGCTGGTTGAAACAGCGGTCACAGCACACAACGCCCGTCTGAGGATAACTCCGTTAGTGGTTGGCAGGCGCCAGCAAGTTCACTCTTATTTTGAAGGACCGTCGTCTCGTTGGTATAAACGACAGAAAATCTCCAGCTTGACAGATTTCAGCTCAAAGTAGGAAGTACAAATGGCCAGTCTGAACTTCTCAATGATGATGATGGAAATCCGTAGGAACTCGGATGTCCTGGAGCTGAGTTTAACATGTAACTGCTGAAAGTGGAACGTAACGTGGAACTGACTTAAAATGGCGTTGCCTTCTTTTTATATCTCCCAGTTGTTTAAGAATCTTAGTAAACTGGATTGGACTACTTTCATAAACAAACCAGATTCTGCCCTACCACAGACGAAAGTTCTGATTGGTTGAAAACAATGTGTCATGCGTTTCCATGGTAATGCATATCAGTGTGTCTGGGGCAGCCCTGTTTATTCATTTAAACACATAACTCATGACATCTTTATTTCACAGATCATTCACCTGATTATTAATGATCAACAAATGCTTTGATTAGCTTATCACAAATAAAGTACTTTGATTAATCAATGAAAAGTGTTCTTCTGTTCTTCTGTCTCTTCTCCTGGAATGTAAACATACTGAACCAAGCGTCCGACCTTGGCGATGGTACTGTGTGAAGGGGCAGCTGTTAAGGGCAGACCATTATACTTCCTAACGCTACACCAATCACAAGCTTGCGTAATCCGTTTCGTTCGACGGATGTTTAAAAAAGTGGGCTCGACTCCGTACGTACTTGCGTGCCTGCCGGAACCCTACGCAAGGACGGATAATGGCGTTGCGTGTCTCCGCGCTGACGCAGACGGAGAAGCATAAATCAGGTTTTAGTCTTTTTATTCAAACGTCTTTGATTTGGCCTGGATCAGCTGGTCTTTGTTGTTTACTGTACTTGTTAAATCTTGAGCCATAGCTAACACTAACGCTACTGCTGCAGAATAACACAGCCATGAAGCGTCAAGCCGGAGGTACGTGGCATAAACCCTATTGTCTGTGGGATGTAGGAGCACCATGAGTCTGGTGTCCAACCATAGCAATCATTGGGCAAGAGGTGAGGGACACCTGCTTAGGCGACCGGCCTGTAGCAGGACCGTATTCAGACCGGCAGCTGTTCACAGACGTGCTCTATCAGCCTAATGTGCATGTGTTTGGTTTGTGGACCAGGAAGACACATGCAGACTCAACTCCGGGAGGTGGAGGTAAGACTTGAACTCAAGGCCTTCTTGCTTCTTTCTTTAACCGCCTGTTGTTCCATGCAGCCAATTGTTAGTGAACGTTTACTTCCTGTAAACATAGCTAACTACAGCAACGAGTCTCCTCTTGCCCCAAGCCAGTTCTTGGCTTTTAAAGACTTCAGAAGTTTGTTTTGATGGTTTTTGTGGCCGACCTAATGACCTGTTAGAATCCCGCTGACGTAAAATGAATCTGCAGTTGAACCCATACCAAAAGGTGACATTGATCCATTACTTAAACAAAAGTGCTGACATCATTCCTGACTGAGGGGGCAGGGGTAACACCAGGAAAGGGAGGGAGATCTTATCTTCGGAAGACGATCAGGTAAAACGTTCACCTTGTTGTCGGTGAGCTCTTTGTGGAAAGAGCGGCGGTCATGTCCAATCAGTGCGTTGGACTGAATGTGTTGAATGTAGGACCAGGAGCTCTCGTAGGACTCGTCACTCTCCTCGTTGTCTGCTTGCACCTACAGCACACCAAACCCAACACAGTTCAACCATCCTTTCTAATTTACTTCCTAATCCTCTGTAAAGTCCAGAAATGGTCAGTTTTCACCTACATGCCACCGGTCATCAGCAGACCTGATTCTATTCTCCAAGGTGGATTTTATGCTCTATCTCCCTACAAGTCCAGAAGGATACCGCAACCGTGTTGACATTTAAGGGGGAACACGATGTCAGCCTGTGTTCCCAAACAAAGCCTTCTTTGATAACACCGCAGGGGTGCCACTCTCTGAATAAAGTGAACGTTTTCATGAAATTAAATTAACAAATGTTATATGGATAATAATAATGTTTTGATTGATCAGTGCTTGAATTACTGAACTGAAATGAAGCATTACATTGATTTATATATATGGTAATCAGTAATGTTTGATATGACAAGGCAATCATCACCCGCACCCAGACACAAGGACAAATTAAAGTTAAGTTAAACTCATGACACATAGATATTTCCTTACTCCAGATCAGAGCACCCGGTATCTCAGGAAGGCGTGATGTCTGAGGTTGTCTTGGTAATATCCCTTAACATGGCACGTTCCGATTGGCCAAGAATTCATAACATGAGAATATTAAAACAGAATCACTCAGGTGATCCAGAGTGGCATTCTAGCTTTCCATCATTCAGCATTCAGTTCTAGAGAACGCTACGGAACGGCCGTCCGGAGCGACACCTCTTTAACCCTGAGCATTTCTGGCAAGCTGCCAAAACCCTGCTAAACGCTGCCTACCGCTGACACAGCAAACGGTTCCTGCAGAACAATGCTGATATTGTTCTGACTCCTAAAGCTTGGTTTATGCTTGACACATTTACTTTCCGCTTGGTGATGCGGCTCGCGGATGGAACGCGCTTCACAACTCGCAGCGTTTATGGTTCGTGCGGCTTGTCTCTGCGGTGAGCCAATATTCTCCCAAACTGTAGGGGGCAGCATGGAGCTCTACGGCATGCATCCAACACTACACCATAGTAGAAGTAAAAATTACTGTTTACAACATGGCATTTTAGCATTTTTAACAGCGTCCTCATCTTTTCCGACAGTGCGAGCTATTTCTCTCCAAGAATTATTAACAACATGTTGATCACGGTGATCTCTGAGAGCTGAATCATACAAATGTCTGTATTTACGAACCTCTGCCATACTAGTTCTTGCCGGTCCGCCATGTTTTTCCGCGTCCAACCGTCCGCGTGGTTAGAAATTTTCCTAGGTGCGCGTTGCGGATATTTTGGGCCGTGCGGAGGTGCGGTGGAGGGGCGTGGTTGTTAAAATGACGCAGTTTCGCCGCGCGGAGCCGTGCAGACCTCGCGGACGCATAAGCATAAACCAACCTTTAAGCGTCCGTCTAGACGCAATGGTTCCATCCATCTGTTGTGACCCGGAAACGTCTCTGGACTGAAGAATTGGTGCTGCGGTTATTCTACAGCCCTCGGTGCCCAGAGGTCATGCGACCTCCCTGACCTTCGGATCCACGAAGAGGATCTCCAGGAAAGGGTGAAGTAGACACGCAGATAGCGTCTGATGCCTTTTTGATAATAATCAACTCCATAGCTTAACGCAAACCAAACTCTTTCCCTTTTTCACCCAGAACTCAGCTTTCCTAGATACGAAAGTTCTGATAACATCACATTCACACGCAGGCACCATACATCACATCTCATCCACCTAGATCCATCCATCACAGTAACATTAGATAACTTGTCGTGTTTTAATTGTTTGGAAAATAAATTCCTACTTTTTATGAACCTGAATCTTTTCTTGAATCAAGACGAAGTGTTTACAATCCCTGAATGAACACGAATCCTAGAATCTTCTGATTAAACAGCCAAAGACCAAGCAGGGTGATATTCCATATTTATATAGAGTATCACAGCTTATTGGTCATAAGTAGAGGTAATATATTAAGCTCTTAAAGCACTACATTTACAAACTCCTACACCTCTGTTGACTCGGTTACACTCGCTCTCATTACTGGACACAAAACCTGAACATTTCTATGTGCAGAGGAATTACTTTATATCTGTTCATCACTTTTCTTTTGGCCTTGTTGGTGAAAACAGTTGAACCAACTGCATCTGTGAAAGAATGCTGGTAGCAAATGAGCACTAGACATGGACCGGGCTCGATGTGGTGTGGTGAATGATGAAGGTACTAATCTTGATGCTACATACGGGTGCTTTAGGGGCTGGGGTTCATCAGATAGTTGGAATGTGGTGTGAACCGGGCCTAAGGCCAGACCCAGTTTGAGGTGAGTTTGTGGGTCTAGAAGGAGTTAGTTAACAAAAAGCAAAACAACAGGTTTTAGTTTTAACCGCTTCAACACGCCTGATTTCAATCAGCAGGTGATTAACAGGCTTCTGCAGAGCCTGATGAGCTGCTGCACAGGTGATTCAACCACTGAATCAAGTGTGTTGGAGCAGAGAAACCACTAAAATGTGCTGGATACCAGCCCTCCAGGACCAGGATTGAATACTCCTGACTTAAGGAATCATATGAAATAAGGTCTAAAACTGGGGGGGTGGGGGGGTGGGGGTGCAACCTCCAAAACATTTACAAAAACTCACTTAAAAAAGAAATTTTGTCTGGAAAAAAAGACTCAAGACGACCTTTATGAGCTGGTTATTTTCACTGTTATTATTTTAGTTACAGACATCTAAACAAGGCTTTTTTCTAACTGCCCAACCAGGAGTTTCACTCACCTCAAAGTTGTACCTGAGGATGTTCTGAGGCAGTCGGTACATCACCTGGTGGTCCCCGCTGAAGACCTTCCTGCACTGTCCTCCAAAACTCGTGGTGGTGATCACACCGGATTTCAGCTTTCCAGTTAGCACATCATATCTGTGAGGCATAGCAAACAGTTCAGGAGTAAAGGTGTGTGTGTGGGGGGGGGGGGGGGGGGGGGACGACACTCTACTCACCCCTTCCCTGTAATGTCAGAGTTTGGAGGTACTTTGTCTAGATCGCAGGAGTACACGCCGCCATCTTGGCCACAGTTTCGCTCATCCAGCCCGTCCTCGCAGTCCTGGTCTCCGTTACACACCAGAGACTGGCTGATGCACTGACCTGAACCAGGATGGAGGAAACGTTTGACTTTACTGTGCATTTCAGGAAGCTTCATAGCAACATGATCTGATTTTGTTCACAGCTAGTACCAGAGGTGCAGCGGAATCTGTCTCCACAGCCTGTTGCAACAGGACATGTCTTCTGGGGTACACATGACTGTGTTTGAGAGGCTCCTCCAGGACACGGGGTCCCCCCAAACTGAGCAAATACGTCCACACGACGAGTTTGTACCTGAGAAGAAACATGAACGTTTTACTCTAGTGAGCGGGCTTGATTGGTTTTCACATCATATTTAAATGTAACAGTGATGGATTTAGTATGGCAGGTCTCTCCCCTCCTCTCGTGGTGGAGAAGGTACGGAGGTCCTTGTCTGTGTCGCAGAGAGCCTTTGTTGAGACTTGTACTCTATCTGACCAATGGGATGATGACAGTGAGTAAGTTTTTCCGTCTCTGGAGTTTAAAGCAGCTGGTGAGGAATGGCAGGAGGAGAGTGGATCACTGCTGAACCTGAACACTCCAGTGTTGGGCTCCTTCCAGTCTTGTGGGAAGAAACAGATCTGTCACACTTGTGTGAAGGTTATCAATAGGCGCTCCTTGTTAGGAGTCGAGGTGGACTCAGGTGTTTGCTGCGGACCGTGCCCCTGGGGGCAGCTGGAGAAGTTTGTATAAGTCTCCAGTGAACAAAAGGATGGCAGACCTCCAGTGGAGGATCATACATGGAGCTTTAGCTACGAACAGAACCAGAGCCCGCTTTGATCCAAGCACCGGGGAGGGATGTCCTTTCTGTAACCAAACAGAGACCCTAGAGCATCTGGTGGTAGCATGTTCTAGGTTATCAGGGATGTTCAGGGTTTTAGAACGGTGGGTTAGTGCACTGGGGGTGGCTTTTACCCTACCCTTATTTGTTTTCGGGCCCAAGTACAATGTCAGAAAAAAACGGACTATATTGTTATTTAACTTTTTATTTGCATGTGCAAAACTAGCAATTTGGAAAACCAGGAAAAACCAGATTCTGGGACAGAGCTGGACTGATGCTGAGCAGAGCCTGAAGGGCCTGGTGGAAGCTCGCTTAAAGATCGAACACGCTTTTTATGAACTTACTGGGAACTTGGACTTGTTTAGAGCGGTGATCTTCTCGAGAGCAGTGATGTTTTGGGGCTGTCGCCGAGCAACATGGACTTTCAACTCCCTCCACAGATTTTCTATGGGGTTGAGGTCTGGAGACTGGCTAGGCCACTCCAGGACTTTCAAATGCTTCTTACGGAGCCACTTCTTTGTTGCCCGGGCGGTGTGTTTGGGATCATTGTCGTGTTGGAAGACCCAGCCATGTTTCATCTTCAAAGCTCTCACTGATGGAAGGAGGTTTTGGCTCAGAATCTCACGATACATGGCCCCATTCATTCTGTCCTTAACACGGATCAGTCGTCCTGTCCCCTTAGCAGAAAAAAGCCCCAACGCATGATGTTCCCACCCCCATGCTTCACAGTAGGTATGGTGTTCTTGGGATGCAACTCAGTATTCTTCTTCCTCCAAACACGACAAGTTGAGTTTATACCAAAAAGTTCTACTTTGGTTTCATCTGACCACATGACATTCTCCCAATCCTCTGCTGTATCATCCATGTGCTCTCTGGCAAACTTCAGACGGGTCTGGACATGCACTGGCTTCAGCAGCGGAACACATCTGGTACTGCAGGATTTGATTCCCTGCCGTTGTAGTGTGTTACTGATGGTGACCTTTGTTATTGTGGTACCAGCTCTCTGCAGGTCATTCACCAGGTCCCCTCGTGTGGTTCTGGGATTCGTGCTCACCGTTCTCACGATCATTTTCACCCCACGGGATGAGATCTTGCGTGGAGCCCCAGATCGAGGGAGATTATCAGTGGTCTTGTATGTCTTCCATTTTCTGATAATTGCTCCCACAGTTGATTTTTTCACACCAAGCTGCTTGCCTACTGTAAATTCACTCTTCCCAGTCGTGTGCAGGTCTACAATTCTTTTCCTGGTGTCCTCTTTGGTCTTGGCCATAGTGGAGTTTGGAGTCTGACTGTTTGAGGCTGTGAACGCCGCCATCCTGGCCACAGATAATGAGTTCAAACAGGTGCCATTAATACAGGTAATGAGTGGAGGACAGAAAAGCTTCTTAAAGAAGACGTTACAGGTCTGTGAGAGCCAGAGATTTTCCTTGTTTGAAGTGACCAAATACTTATTTTCCACCCTGATTTACAAATAAATTCTTAAAAAATCCTACCATGCGAATTCATGGATTTATTTTTCCACATTCCGTCTCTCACAGTTGAAGTGTACCTATGATGTAAATTACTGACCTCTGTCATCATTTTAAGTGGAAGAACTTGCACAATCGGTGGCTGACTAAATACTTTTTTGCCCCACTGTATCTCCACTCATACACTTGCACAATGGATTGAAGCTTCATAAATAAATCAAACTGAACTAGTTCTGAAGCAAGTTTGAAAAATAAAACAGGAATTCTGCAACAGATTTATTTGAACGTCTTTTAAACAACAGATAAATCTTACTGTGGGTCCCTCTAACCTTCACTGTTCCAGAATACGAGACGTTCTCACAGAAGGAAACCAGTGAAGATTACACATGAACTGTGTTAAGTGAATGTTCTAGAACGCCTCTTGGTCCTTTACTTTTACTGGTCTCCTCTAACGAATCTCTAAACAGCCAATCAGGAAGCTGAGTTGCTTCATCCATCTGCTCTGCTTGAGTTTTTTACACAAATGTGTGTCAGAAGTCAGTAGGGTAACCTTCAGATGGCATGTTCTGGTCAAACGAGGTTTAAGAGATTAGAAACCAAACCGGATTCGTAATCTTCTGTAGAATTTGTGCCCCTGTGAGCTCACCCTGTTTGTTTTGTTGGCGCCGTGTGAAAAAGGGTTTAAACACTTTAGGACAATAGAAAGAAATTATATCAATGACTGCTTAAAGCTTTTAATATGAAATAATAATCATATTGTCACGGGTGCGAAGGTGAGTGAGGCGGAGGTGATGATCCAACTGCGGGGAAGAAGGAACGTTTAGAGGGGTTTTAATAAGGAACACGCGGGACATGAAAACAGTGGACAGACAAGGAACGCAGAACTGGGAGGGGGAGGAGCTGGGATCTAGAGTGATTGGGAGACATCAGGAGAGACAGGACTGAACAGAGTGAGGAGACAGGACAGGTTAAAGGGCGGCACCGGACGCCCAACGCAGGCCAAGATGGAGTCTGGGGGGCGGGCGTCTGGCGAGGGCAGGGCTGGCAGTGACTGGAGGCGGAGTCTCTGGAGGCAGGCCCACGGAAGGCGGAACCGCTGGAAGTAGAGTCTCTGGAGGCGTTGTCGCCTGCAGCGGTGACGCTGATTCGACTGGAGTCGAAGCCGCAGCAGGCGAAGCCGCTGACTCGACTGGAGGCGGTGACGCTGACTCGATTGGAGGCGGTGACACTGACTCGACTGGAGGCGCCGTCACCTGCAGCGTTGACGCTGACTCAACTGGAGGCGAAGCCGCTGACTCGACTGGAGGCTGGGCCGCTGCAGTGACACTGACTCGACTGGAGGCGGGGCCGCAGCAGGTGAAACCGCTGACTCGAACGGAGGCGGTGACGCTGACTCGACTGGAGGCAAAGCCGTTGACTCGACTGGAGGCAAAGCCGCTGACTCGACTGGAGGCGGTGACGCTGACTC
The DNA here is from genome assembly GCF_043380555.1 of Nothobranchius furzeri. Taxonomy (NCBI): domain Eukaryota; kingdom Metazoa; phylum Chordata; class Actinopteri; order Cyprinodontiformes; family Nothobranchiidae; genus Nothobranchius; species Nothobranchius furzeri. Next base: position 71,820,087 of record NC_091746.1, on the reverse strand, counting down.
GACTGGAGGCGAAGCCACAGCAGGCGAAGCCGTTGACTCGACTGGAGATGGTGACGCTGACTCGACTGGAGGCAAAGCTGCTGACTCAACTGGAGGCAAAGCCGCTGACTCGACTGGAGGCAAAGCCGCTGACTCAACTGGAGGCAAAGCCGCTGACTCGACTGGAGGCAAAGCCGCTGACTCGAACGGAGGCGGTGACGCTGACTCGACTGGAGGCAAAGCCGTTGACTCGACTGGAGGCAAAGCCGCTGACTCGACTGGAGGCGGTGACGCTGACTCGACTGGAGGCGAAGCCACAGCAGGCGAAGCCGTTGACTCGACTGGAGATGGTGACGCTGACTCGACTGGAGGCAAAGCTGCTGACTCAACTGGAGGCAAAGCCGCTGACTCGACTGGAGGCAAAGCCGCTGACTCAACTGGAGGCAAAGCCGCTGACTCAACTGGAGGCAAAGCCGCTGACTCGACTGGAGGCAAAGCCGCTGACTCGACTGGAGGCAAAGCCGCTGACTCGACTGGAGGCAAAGCCGCTGACTCGACTGGAGGCAAAGCCGCTGACTCGAACGGAGGCGGTGACGCTGACTCGACTGGAGGCAAAGCCGTTGACTCGACTGGAGGCAAAGCCGCTGACTCGACTGGAGGCGGTGACGCTGACTCAACTGGAGGCGAAGCCACAGCAGGCGAAGCCGTTGACTCGACTGGAGATGGTGACGCTGACTCGACTGGAGGCAAAGCTGCTGACTCAACTGGAGGCAAAGCCGCTGACTCGACTGGAGGCAAAGCCGCTGACTCAACTGGAGGCAAAGCCGCTGACTCGACTGGAGGCAAAGCCGCTGACTTGACTAGAAGCAAAGCCGCTGACTCGACTGGAGGCAAAGCCGCTGACTCGACTGGAGGCGGTGACGCTGACTCGACTGGAGGCAAAGCCGCTGACTCGACTGGAGGCAAAGCCGCTGACTCGACTGGAGGCGGTGACGCTGACTCGACTGGAGGCAAAGCCGCTGACTCGACTGGAGGCGGTGACGCTGACTCGACTGGAGGCAAAGCCGCTGACTCGACTGGAGGCAAAGCCGCTGACTCGACTGGAGGTGGTGACGCTGACTTGACAGGAGGCAAAGCCGCTGACTCGACTGGAGGTGGTGACGCTGACTTGACAGGAGGCAAAGCCGCTGACTCAATTGGAGGTGGGGCCGCTACAGACAGTGACACTGACTCGACTGGAGGCGAGGAGGTGATGCTGACTCAACTGGAGGCAGGGCCGCTGTAGGCAGTGACACTGACTCGACTGGAGGTGGGGCCGCAGCAGGTGAAACCGCTGACTCGAATGGAGGCGGTGATGCTGACTCGACTGGAAGCAAAGCTGCTGACTCGACTGGAGGCGAGGAGGTGATGCTGACTCACCTGGAGGCAGGGTCTCTAGAGCCGCTGGAGGCAGGCCTGCAGAAGGTGGGGCCGCTGGAGGCTCCAGAGGCGGAGCCGCTGACTGGGGGAGAGGTTCCCCACTGGATCCTTGGCTGGGTTGACTCATTATTGACTCGCTAATTATTTTACGGAAAACCAAGAAGTAAATTTTTAAACTTAATCCTGATTTTTTTCCCCTCTATTTTTTTATTTTTTGCATATTTACCTGAAATGTTTGCATCATATTTTTTATGGCTGTTTGAATTCATTGTGTCTTCAGATTTTTATGTTACATTTTCAACTTTTAGGACCGCTTTGGTGCTTACTGCTCATGCAAACGTAAATGGTGTAAGGTACTGTGAAAACAAAAGTGCTGCCGTGGAAACGTGCTTGAATTTGATTTTAGCAAAGAAGCTTTTGCACCCTGATGCAAGTGATCTGGTACCTTTGTGCGTGTGCAGCCATCACACTCTGACCAGCCTCCAAACGACCCCCATCTGCAGTTTATAGGCTGCTGACAGCTGGAAGGAGGAAACACTGAAATATTAGTAATTACAATAATAATTACATTTTAATGAAGGCGCCTTTCCAAAAACTCACGGCCACCGTAAAAAACGTTTTCATGAAACACGACTTTAAGTTCTGATCAAGCATCTCAGGATTGCAAAAAATGGAAAATAAAACAAAATGTAAGTGAGACAATAAATTGTGAGAGAATGTAAAGCGTGGTGACGCTCACCTTAGCGCTGACAGAGAAGCCAGTGAGAACAGAAGAACAGCAGCCAGATTCAGCTGTGGACAAAGAGAAGGTCTGATTTAACACGAACCAGAAGATTTATGGATAACAACAAACTTCTACCAACATATAATAAAGCAGAGTTGGGTTTTACCTCCATGATGAGACGCCCTCTCCTCTGGTCCAGCACCAGAACTCCTCGGGTCATATAACAAACAGCACCAAGACGGGAAGGGGAGTGGGCGGATTTCTCAACAGAGCTCGGGAATTCCCACAGTGAAGAAATGTTGATCCGATCCCTGTGAGCAAGCCACTGGTCCAGGTCAGATGATGACTCCCAAACAGAAAGAAGTCTGCGTTGTCTTCAACAGCTTCACCGTCAACATGGGGTCAGGAAACAAACTGTTCTGATTTGGTCCAAATAAACACTGTGTGGTGAAATCTGTTCCAGGGTTCTGGTGTTTATTCAGTAAATGCTGACTCAGCACAATCTGACCAAAGGTTTAGCCAATAAGGGGCCAGAGTCAACCTCTTTATGAGGAGAAATAAACCACTGTCTCTGGTCTGGTCCCGTGCTGAGCTGCACATGCACGCTCAAGCCCCACCACCAGCAGAAGATTGGGTCAGAAACAGCCAGGCTCTTCAACGTCACAGGCAAAATTTGTGTTTGTAGCCCCGCCCAATTTGGCTTGAGACCGCCCACAAAAAAGGAGAAGATTGTGCTTCTGTTTACTGTTGAGCATCATGACGATGATCACCAACGTTCTGCTCATCAAGGAGAAAACAAAAGCTCTCAAGCAAACGTCACAAATCTGAAATGTGCAGACGGACCAGGAAGCGGTTCTTCTTTTTCTCCTTCCTCTTCAGACTCGGGCTCAAGTAAATAAGACCCGTTGGTCCAACATTCTGAGTTGGTTAAAGCAGAAGAGTCACGTTGACAACCAGAGGTGGGATGTTTACATATCATGAATATTAATGAGCCAGGATTGTAATCCCACCCACCCCACCTCGACAACCCCACACCAGAGCTTTGATTTCCACAGAAAAGGACTCACACACATTTATTCGTACTAGAGACACAAGAACGACAAAAGGAGGATTTCCCATTTCTAAAGCCTCTTTCCCACGAGCGTCGGCTCCACACCGCCCGGATAGCCCTAGCCAACCACAGCCTTGATTTCATGCAAGCATGGACGTAATTTTTTTTTGGGGGGGGGGGGGGCATGTCCCCCCCACCTTTTCCAGTCAAGTTTTGACCCCTGCACTTTTTACCATCCAAAAACAATATTACGCTATATTAAATTGACACTGGTTGAGCTCTAGGACCAAGCAGAAAACAACATTTTGTGTTGAAGCCTGTTTGCCATTAGAGCATACTGTAAAGATCCCCCCCCCCCATGTCCCCCCCACCCCCACCCCACCACCACTTCTAAAGTGAAAATTACGTCCATGCATGCAAGGAATGCAGTCAGAGACTACGTTTACATGCAGCCAATATCCGGGTTATGATCGGGTAAAGGTCGGTATTCGGGTTTCTGAGTTGATCAGAATAACCCGTTTACAAGCATAAATAGAAAGAGTTACCTCTAACTTGCATAACCCGATTTAAATGCGGACGTTAGGGTAGCATCAGGACGTATGGACTACGTCCAGATGCAATATGCATCATTTCCGGTTCTTCTCGTTCCGGTATCCGTGAAAACAGCAACATGTTTCCCAGTTCGGAAGAGATAGCGACCGCGTTTGTTTGTGCTTTAGTTTCCTCGTCACTCCAAAAGTGTGGTGCTGTGCTGCGACTCGCCATGTTGCTCCCAACTTGTTGTTTACTTCCGGTGTTCTGGCGCATACAAGACATCTCACTACTCAAAAGACCAAGATTCCTTGCGAACAGAGCATGGGCAGAACACACGCTTTGATGGGGATATCCCGGATATGCGTTTACACGACCAAACATTCGGGTTAGAAAAGGGTTACCCCAAGTGTAGTAACCGGTTATGAGCATATCCGGGTTTTTGGCGGTGTTTACAAGGACCTGCAGAACCGGGTTATTGTGAATATTCGGGTTTTAAAAGGGTTACTGGCTGCATGTAAACACACTCAGTGATGTTCTCAGCTCCTAGGCGATCAGCATGACAATCAATCAAGGGGCTGTGAGTGTTCATTAGGGGAAGCCTCTGATTGGTGGGTAGAATCTGGGCTGATTCTACCCACCAATCAGAGGCTTCCCCTAATGAAGGTGTATATTTGGGTGGGTGTGTTGGCACAGGTCAGCCTGAAGCAGACCACCTTGGGAAGAGGGCTGAAAACAGTCAGGCTATGCTAATGTGGACACACTCTATGCTATTGACCCTTTGCACGTGACGTCACGCCACTCATGTAACCGCCCCCTTCGCCATGATGGATGGCAAAAAGACCATTTACACCGGTTGAAACTCAAGTGAAGGTAGTCAAAAGAAGCCAGTTCGTGGCCTTTTATCACTTTTATTTACATTTATGTTTATTTATATGGCAGATGCTTTTATCCAATAAAACTTATGGGGCATGTTGTGATCTGTGGGGGAAACCGGAGTACCCGGAGGAAACCCACGCATGCATGGGGAGAACACGCAACTCCACGCAGAAAGACTGCAGCCAAGTTTCGAACCTGCAACCTTCGTGCTGCGAGGCAACAGTGCTAACAACTGCACCACCATGCAGCCCATGCATCTGATTGGACAGTAAAATGGTTTTAGCTTGCTTAGTGGTTGTCTGCACTAAGAGACAAGGATGTGAACACAACTCGTTTTGTTGTTTTAATAACTCTGATGGAGACTGAGGACGGAGATGAACTGCAGCGATCAATCAAGCGGACTAGCAGGCCTCAGATTTGCAGCGAACATGTTTTTAGCGGGTAAGATTAACGTTTATTTATTTCACGAGGAAGACAGGGACAGGGATAAATGTGGTGTGTTTATACTAGTTATTGATAATCCTGATGGACGGGTATTTTACCACGGAGGCTGCGCTCCGTCCACTGTAGTGTAAAGCAAGATAATTAACAATATTAAAGCTCCAATGTATGATTACGTGTGTTAAAATTACGTTATTTATTTATTTATATGAGCGTCGGCGTTCAGAGATCTTCTCATTCCGGTGTGAGAGCAGCAGCTGAACCCGGTAACACCACCAGCAACAGAAGCTGGTAGGGATCCGGACTTTTTAACAATCAGCTTTGGTGTAAAGTGAAACGCTGTTTATAACATAAAGTTATAAATCCAGAGAGGTGAATTTAGGCAAAGTCAGCAGCATGTTTACATCGGTGAACAGCTGCAGAGAGAACGTAAGCTATCGTTGGTAAGCTAGTTAGCATACCGCTCTCTATGAGCCCCCGCTAGATGCGCTACTTCTTCTGATAACTGAACTGGGCATTAACTAGTGGAAGGAATGCTGGAGGAGTTTTGTTTTTGTTTTGATCGCAAAAACAATTTGAGGCTCTACTTTTCCCTTTGTTTAGTAATCGTGTCGCTCACTGTTTACATGCTTTTGCCGTCCAGCATGGTGGACCCACGTGATTAGGTGACGTCGGTGCAAAGAGTCAATAGAACATGTGGAGCTGATGCTAGTGGGAAATGACAAGCCCCCACAATGCAGCTCAAAAATTGAAGCAATTCCGGAAGTACCAAAAATTGCAGTTCCACCCTCATCCACTAGGGGCTGGTGTCAGAAGTGAGCAAATCCTCATTGACTCCCATGTTAAAAATACCAATTTCACAGCAGAAATAAACATGTTTACAGCCTGGTTCCAAAACATGTTTTAGGTTTAAATGATCTAGTTTACACTCATGACAACTCTGAGGGGGGGGTGAATTTTTTTCTCACTCTTCTGTTTAAGTGTATTGAAAGCCTAAAATTCTGTATGATTAATGAGCATCAGACCCACGTGACCACAGAGCTAGCTCCGTGGAAAGGCCTCAGTTAAGCCTCGGTCTGGCCTGGAAACTGCTCCGGGATTTTGAGTCTCTGTGTGTGTGTGTGTATTCTGTTTTGGATATTATTTGTGCAATTGTTGGACAAAATGACTTGCTGTGGCATTAATTGCACTAATAGAGCGTCCAAGGAGTCTCCACTTCATTTTTTTCGGTAAGTAAGATTATATTTATGTATTTTAGGTCACTGCCGAGCTGAGCTTAGATTTTAACATGTACTGTTTAACCATGAAATTTAAATGTAATAGGGTAAAACCCAGTGCATTTAACATAATGCTGCACTTTAGAAAATGGGTTGAAATATAACATGTTGGTGGAGCTGGGTTCCCACTATCGGCTTGTGGAGCTCTCGGGAGACTGATGTTTTCCACCCGTTCTCCCCTCCCCGCAGCTCGGCGCGTCTCTGTCTGATCGCGGCTTCTGTCTGCTGTGCGGCTGCCGGCTTGTGGAGGTCTCGGAGACCTCTGTGTTCCACCCGGTTTTACCCAGCAGTCAGCCCGGCGTATCTCTGACTCAGAAGCTCTGGTGTTGTGCACAGTTAACTCCGGTTGTAGCTAGGTTGCTACCTCCATTAGCTTAGCTCCCACCTCCGTGTTAGCTTTGGGTTAGCTTCAGGTTAGCTTGTAGCTAGTTCCACCGGTGTCGTCAGTTGATCCCAGCCTTACAGCCCCACCCTCAGCTCCACCTCTCTTCCCTTTTGTGGAATTGTCTGGGCTTGACGGAACCTGCGACACGGTCAAAATGGCGGTGGTGGCCACCTCCCATTTATCTTCAAAAATGTGTTATTGGAGGCTATGGAAACCCATTGTCCAATATTTATATGTCGATGGTGAAAACAGATTTGGTCAATGGCGCCCTCTCGTGGTCTGGCTTCTCTGTGATGCAACTGCTAGTTTTGAATGTTCAGTTTAAGAAACATTAAGACAATAAATACATTTAAACAAAATAAAGAAGTCATAAACTGCTCAAACAACAAGTTAGCACCACATCAAAGAAAACCGATAAAAACGAGGATGTGGTGTTGAGATTATAGTTAGAAAGCTAATGAAAAGTCAGTGTACTGTTTCTAAAAGAAAGGTAATTAAATAAGGAGATACGTTATTGGTATAGGTGCTGTCTGCTCCGTGGCCGCATCCACAGAGGAACTAAGAACATTCAGTCCTTCACAATAAGAGTCTCTCACACACACACAACCCACGGAGTGTTTATTAACACTTTTGTCTGATAAAAATTATCAGATGTCTGATCAGCTTCTTCTCATCCATGAAGCTTCTTCAGCTCTAAAGCAGGTTAGTATCAGACCTCTAATGTAATCAGAAATAGTTCCACTGACTGCATTCAGTTCCTGGTTTGCATTTTTAAAACTGATGATCCTAACAGGTGCAGACACTGTTCTGGTCGCATGTCCTCAGGTATAAGAATCTGTGAACCTGCCTGGGAGGATGAGTCAGAGCTGCTCTGCAGGTGTGAGGGAAAGCCTCCAGAAAGAGACATTTTTATAAGTTTGAGAGCAAGTAAACATATCTGAAGAAGGAAGTAAACACACTGCACTTCATCCAAAGGAGTGCTCAACAGCTGCTACTGGCAATAAAAAGGAAGGCTGGAGCACTCGGGTCAAATAAAGTATTTAATAGGTGCAGGTAAAAAAAACAACAGCTAAAGTTTTGACATTGCTGTCTTCATCAGAGTTGATAATAATACATAATGATCTCAAAACAGAAGTAGATTAACATCAGAAAAGTCATTAAATTATAAATTTCATTAAAAAATGAAAGATGATTACAGGTTTGAGTTGAAAAAGAAAACAAAAGATTGATGTGAAAGCAGCTTTAAATAAAATGGTCTTTAGCTGTTTTTAAGTGTCCAGACTGGAAGTCAATACGGCGTCAGGAAAAAAATAGTTCTGTCAAACACGCTCTTAAATAAAGGCAGGGAATTAGTTCCGTATAAATAATTCATTTTTGTTCATCTCTACCCGAGTCATACCAGAATGCCTCGCGCTGACCCCCTTTACTCTCCCCCCAGGGACTGAGCTGTGGATCCGCCCCTGCCGTGCAGTGCCCGCTTCCACCAGCAGAGGGCGCTGCTCTCCCCCGGTCCAGCTGCCTGAGCGAGGACTCCTTTCCTCCCACACTCGGTTCATCTCAGCCACTCGTGTTTTCCGCTCCGTTCCAACACTTTGCTGCACTTGGTTGTTTTTTTCTGTGACGGTTCGTGGTTTGAATCGAAAGAAGCAGCGGGACCTGTGGACCGGACCGGACCGGAGCAGGCTGGTGTTTCACCGTAACGGTCCTGATCCTAAACTAAGCCTTCTCCGACCGCTGAAGGTAAAACATTCACTAACAAGTCAGTTTTGCTGTGGTGATAAAAGGAAGTCTGTAAATAATCGGATTCAGATTATAAACAGACTAATTCACGTGCCATTTTAGGCGACAGAAATCAAATGGAAGTCTTTATTGTTTTTATAAGTTGGCTCTTTATATTTAACTGGAGTTTTCTGAGGTTCGTTGGAAAACAGCTACATAAAAACCAGGTCATATTTTGGGTTTCAGGAACGTTCACACTGGAGATGCACAGGTTCTGGCTTCGGGGCCGATACCGATTCTTCAGCTCTGACAGACCCATTAAAAAATGAGTTTATCTTTTAAAAATGACCCAGACTCCTGAAATGCACAAGGAAAGTTTTTGTGAAAAACTTAATGATTCTGGGAACTGAAATGTCTGAATGGAAGATCTGTGATTCCTATAGGGATATGAGGTTAAGCGTGTCTGCTATTCTCTTGTGGCTGTTTACTTGCTTTTTCTTTCGTTTTTCTGAACATTTTAATATTTCTGCATCATCAGGTTTTGTTTTTGCAGAAGTTTTAAAACATTAAAGCCTTCTTTGTGTTAACGAAGCTGTTTACATAAACAGATGGGAATGCATTCCGCTTTTCCTCGGATTCTCCTTCCGTCTTTTCAACTAGATGACAGTCCACAGTTTGTGGGAAAGCCAGGAGTTTAGACTCAGTTTAGAGAGAACACTCGGGCACACACACCTCCCGATAGATCTGCCCCTACCATTTCCGGCCTCATCACGTGAAACAAGCACCTGCCGGCATCCTGTCACCGCACCAAGAGCCTGGCAAATCCTGTCTTCTCCAGTTTACAATACTGTCCACGTTAAAGAGCAAGTCCCCCGCCTACCAGAGTCTTACTCCACTCCTACTTCCTGTTTGAAAAATGCAACATCATAATGTTAACGCCGTAGGGTGCCTCTTAGCCAATAGCGATGGCAGATTTAAATTCAAATGCAGTTGCAGAGTTTTTACCTGAAGAGGGCGCAACACTGACAGTTTTAGACAAAATATTTAAATTTTAACTAAGATGCACTAAAGTGCCAAATCATTGACTACGTGTGTCTACAGCACGATCAGACACTCATTTATAGTTTATCAGCAAAAGAAAGTTGTGAACGGCATTTTGGGGGTGACTTGCTCTTTAAAGTGCAAGTCACCCCCTGATAAACTATGTAAATGAGTCTCTAATCATGCTGTAGACACGTGGCCAATAATTTGGTACTTTAGTGCATCTTAGTAAAAATGTAAATATTCTGCATAAAACTGCTGTTGCACCGTCTTCTGGTAAAAACTCTGCACTGCATTTGAATTTAAATCTGCCATCACTATTGGCTAAGAGGTACCATAGAATGTTAGCTGGCACATTATGATGTCACAATGTTGTTGTGAGCCTGTGTGTGTGTGTATTTGTTAGCGGCTCCGCCCTCTGGGTCTGCCAGGCAACAGCATTTGTTGCGTTTATCAAACAGGAAGTGGGAGTTAAGACTCCCTCTTGCTGACTTGCTCTTTAAGTAACCAAACACGAATGTCCAGTGGGGGTGGGGTCATGAGCTTAACAGTTCAGAAGGTCATTGAACCTTAACCTCTATAGATCCAACCGTCACTCTGATCAAAATTCAGTGTTTATTCTAAGAAGCTGTTAACAAACTGTTGTAGACTGAACTTTGACCCCCTATAGTTGAGTTCATCTTCTGTTATCCACACAGTGAAGCATGGTGTTGGCAGCGTCATGATTTGTGAGTCCGTGTTGTTGAAAAGTGAAGCTAAAACATCCCGTTTGCAGACGCTACCACGTCTTAGGGCCATGTCAACGTGCTCATGATGTGGAACTATAAGCCCCGCCTACTCACGTGCAACATTCGTGGTGTTTATTAGACATTTAATTAACTAATAGCATTTATATTTATGCATACAGTGAACATCAGTCCTGATTATGAAACATCTGCGTTAGCAGTGACACCAACGCGAAGACGAACACCTCACCTTCTTCACCAGGTCGCTCTTTGGCGACAAGCGAACCAAAACCCTTTTTGGTGAAATCTAAAACACAAACAAGCGTCCACGCCGTTTTTGCTGACAGTATTCTTATCGTTTCACATCACAATGTCAATAAACGGACCATTAATGACAACCAGATGTTTTTTTTCTCACAAATCTTTGCTTAGCATGACAAGGAGACATTTGGGAAGTATTTTTGTAAACTATTTACTCTTTGGGAATGTTTTCACGTCTTGTGTAAGGCTTTCTAATCCCTGTGAGAGGGAATAGCAGCTGCTCCGAATGCCTCCTGGTAAAGTTTGAGGGAAACATCTGGGAAGAGCGTCCCGTCTCCAGCTCTCTCCAGACGTGTCCTGAAAGCGCTCCCTGCCCTCATGGCTGTGATGACTGCTGGAAGTTTCAGCACGTTCTCTGATTTTAAACAGTCTGAGTGAAAGAAACGCCAATAAGAATCTGGTTTACTGAGCTGTGCACAAGTCCGGATGCAGGTGTTGAGTCCTCCATGGAGCCAGATGTTTACAAAATCTTTTAAAGTGGTTTGAATTCTTGAGCTTTCTGGGTTTTTATTTAATGAAATACGTTATTTTCTGCATTATCAAGAAAGTACCAAAGAAAACACAGTTTGTCCGACTGGAAGAAGGATTAAGAGACACAAACCTGCAAACAGAGGGTTGCACGTTCAAGCCCCGCTTGGTCTGTCGCAGTTGTCGTGCCCTTGAGCATGACACGTCACCTTCCTTACCTGCTTGTGGTGGTCAGAGGAAGTGTTGACACCTGTGTACGGCAGTACGCCAACTAGTGCATGCGTGCTGAATCCCCCCTCCAATACAAAGAACAGGAGAGCCTTTGGGCGCAGGGGTACAGCGCCCGTGAAGACACGTGCACAAGACCAGCAGGGCAGAGTCTCAGCTCAGTCGGACATTCTCCAGTTTACTGTCCTTTGCTGTTGGAGAGCAGCTGAGTACACCTTCTGAACACTCTCCTGCATGTAAAAAGGTGGATTTTTTTTTTTACTAAAACACGGATTATTACAACCTTAAACTGGCAAAGGTAAGGCTGAGTTAATGCTTTTATCTTCATTAAATTAGCTTTGTTTGTTTTTATGCAGAATTAGCATATGTCTGTGAATATTAAGCAGGTTTTTGGAACAATTTTGCTGTTACCGTCTGTCGGTGTCACATAAGAATGGTGATTTGGTTCGGGTTAGGTGATATGTGGATAACACGCCGTGTATCATGCGGCATTCCCCAGGGCTCAGTTCTTGGACCTATCCTTTTCAACCTCTACCATGCCCCATTAGGTTCAGTCATAAGACATCATGGGTTCTCATTCCATTGCTATGCCGATGACACGCAACTCTATGTCAGTGCCACATCAGCTACATTCACTGCCTCTTCACAAATTGCTCCGTCAAATCTCTAGAAGAAATTAAGGTGTGGATGGAGCAAAAATTTCTCCAGCAATCAAAACTGAAGCCATCTTGATTGGTACCCCGCATCAGACCAAATCATCATCATAACTACTATCTCCTTCTCCGGCTCCAATATATCATGATCTCTGGTTGTTACTAATCTAGGTGTAAAAATGGACCCTCAACTTACAATAAAATCACACTTTAATCATCTCTGGAAAGTTTCATTTCTCCGGAACATTTCAAAACTTTGCAGCATCCTCCTTCTGCCCGACGCTGAAAAGCCAGTTCATGCACTGGTCTCCTCAAGATTGGACGTCTGCAATGTGCTTCTTATTGGGATCTCCGACAAAAACATTCAGAAGCTCAAATACACCCAGAATGCCGCTGCCAGAATCCTAATGAGCACAACACCCCAATTCTCCAAACGCTACACTGGTTACCCATCTCGGCTAGGACTGAATATAAAGTCTGTGTCCTAACACACCTCTGCATCCATGGCCATGCACCCTCCTACCTTACAGAACTCATTCATCCATATCACGCTACCTGCACACTTCGCTCTGTTCACTCAAATCTTCTGTAAATTCCAAGATCCAGCCTCAAGACCACGGGAGATCGTGCCTTTAGTGTCGCTGCCCCTCCACTATGGAATTCCCTACCTGACACCCCGAGGGCTCCCCAACCCACGGCAAGTTTTAAGAGACATCCTAAGACATTTCTTTTTAGTAAAGCTTTTAATACCTAACTGGTACTTAGTGATTGTCTTAACTTCTTTGTTTTTTATTGAGTACTATTTTCAGTTTATCTTTTTTTTCTTTCTTTACTGTTGCCCTTTGAGATCTTTTGATACAAAGGGCATTATAAATAAAATGTCTTATTATGATTATTATTGTTTTTTAGTTATTAATATAATTATATTTTCATCATTATTATTGTTTTAGTTATTATTATTATTTTTTTATTATTATTATATTTTCATTATTATTATTATTATGTTATAATTCTTCTTATTATTATTATCATTATTTTGATTGTTATTATTATTATTGTATTTACTATTATTATTATAGTTATTATAATAATAATAATAATAATTATTATTATTATTATTATTATGTTATTATTAATATTATTATAACATGGGGCGACGGTGGCACAGGAGTTAAGTGCTCACCTCGTAATCGGAAGATTGCAGGTTCGAGACCCGCTCAGTCTGTCGCTGTCGTTGTGTCCTTGGGCAAGACACTTAACCCACGTTGCCTGCTGGTGGTGGTCGGAGGGACCGGTGGCGCCAGCCTTGCCTCTGTCAGTGCACCCCAGGGTAGCTGTGGCTACATTGTAGCTCATCCCCACCAGTGTGTGAATGTGTGTGTAAATGGGTGAATAACTGATTGTGTTGTAAAGCGCCTTGGGGGGTTCCAGGACTCTAGAAGGCACTATATCAAATACAGGCCATTTACCATTTACCATTATTATTATAATTAGTTATTATTATCATTATAATAGTTATTACTATTATAGTTTTCATTATTAATATCATAGTTATTATTTTATTATAATTATTTTTATCATCATTATTATTATTATTATTTTAGTTATTATCATTATTATTATTATAGTTATTATTATTTTATAATAATAATAATAATTATTATTATTATTATAGTTATAATTTGTATTATTATTATAGTTATTATTATTATTATAGTTATTACTATTATAGTTATTGTTATTATTATTATTATATTATTATTATTATTATTATTGTCATTATTATTATTATAGTTATTATTATGTTATTATTATCATCATTATTATTATTATTACTATTATCATTATTATTATTATTATTATTATTATTATTATTACACATCTGAAATCAGCCCAGTTGTCACAACCTCAAATTTCAGACTTACTTATTAGAACAATGAGTGCTGAGGCCATTTTAATAAGACGAGCCAGTAGAGTTGGGGCTAAAGCCAGCCTGATTATTTTAGTTTGACACCAAAGTGGAAACACAGCTGAGTGAAGGGCGAGTTTTAAGGGAAGAAGAGAGTTAGCCGGAGAAAACTCAGAACTGGTTTTTCCCAGAAATATAAAATGAAGCAAATTCTTGGAATGAACGTAATGAAAAAAGCATTCTTACATGTGTATTTGAAAAACAGGAAGAATCATGTGAATTCTTAGAAAGCAAACAATGAATAAAGATGCTGACAGGCTTGTTTAAACCTGCCAAACCGCCCACGTGTTCACTAAGTGTTCTGCAGTCTCGACCAGAAGCTGTAGGTGCTTCAGAGTACCATCATAATACCCGGAAGAGCTGATAAGATGTTACTCCGTAAAAGTGACCTCTTCTGTTCTTTTCCACTCACAAAAAGATGATGCAGGAAAAGATCAGTTAGAGCTGAAATACAAGTCCTATTTCTGTTTGCAGCCATTTTCATCCTCTCATTATGAAACTATGAAATACATGTAGGTGATTTCATTTCAAGTATAAAATATGAAGAAAAATGTCATTTAAAGCAGTGACAGTGGTCGTCCGGGTGCAGTTTTCCATCTACATTTTCAAACATGCAGTTTATTCCATCCATCCATTTTCAGCCACTAATCCGGGGTCGGGTCGCGGGGCAGCAGCCTAAGCAGGGCGGCTCACACTGCCCTCGAGTCTACTGCGAGCCCCTCCCGGATGACCGAGCTTCTCACCCTATCTCTTAAGGGAGAGCCCAGACGCCCTGTGGAGAAAACTCATTTCGGCCGCTTGTATCCACGATCTCGTTCTTTCGGTCGCTACCCAAAGCTCATGACCATAGGTGAGGGTAGGAACGTAGATCGACCGGTAAATCGAGAGCTTCAATTTCTCACTCAGCTCTCTTCACCACGACAGACCGGTACAACGCCCGCATCACTGCAGATGCAGCACCAATCCGCCTATCGATCTCACGCTCCAGTTTTCCCTCACTCGTGAACAAGACCCCGAGATACTTAAACTCCTCCACTTGGGGCAGGACCTCCTCCCTGACCCGGAGAAGGCATTCTACCCTTTTCCGAATCAAGACCATGGTCTCAGATTTAGAGGAGCTGATTCTCATCCCAGCTGCTTCACACTCGGCTGCGAACCGCTCCAGCAAAAGCTGAAGATCACGCTCTGATGAAGCCAACAGGACCACATCATCTGCAGAAAGCAGAGACCTGATCCTCAGGCCACCAAAACGGATCCCCTCCACACCTTGGCTGCACCTAGAAATCCTGTCCATAAAGGTTATGAACAGAATCGGTGACAAAGGGCAGCCTTGGTAGAGTCCAACTCTCACATCTCTCATGTGAGCGAGTTGGTGAGTGGGCGAGTGAGTGAGTGAGCGAGCGAGTGAGTGAGTTAGTGAGTGAGTGGGCGAGTGAGTAAGTGAGTTAGTGAGTGAGTGAGCGAGTGAGTGAGTTAGTGAGTGAGTGAGTTAGTGAGTGAGTGGGCGAGTGAGTAAGTGAGTGAGTGAGCGAGTGAGTGAGTTAGTGAGTGAGTGGGCGAGTGAGTAAGTGAGTTAGTGAGTGAGTGAGCGAGGGAGTTAGTGAGTGAGCGAGTTAGTGAGTGAGTGAGTGAGCGAGCGAGTGAGTGAGTGAGCGAGTTAGTGAGTGAGCGAGTGAGTGAGTGAGCGGATGAGTGAGTGAGTTAGTGAGTGAGTGGGCGAGTGAGTAAGTGAGTTAGTGAGTGAGTGAGCGAGTGAGTGAGTGGGCGAGTGAGTAAGTGAGTTAGTGAGTGAGTGAGTGAGCGAGTGAGTGAGTGAGCGGATGAGTGAGTGAGTTAGTGAGTGAGTGGGCGAGTGAGTAAGTGAGCGAGTGAGTGAGTTAGTGAGTGAGTGGGCGAGTGAGTAAGTGAGTTAGTGAGTGAGTGAGCGAGCGAGTGAGGGAGTTAGCGAGCGAGTGAGTTAGTGAGTGAGCGAGTTAGTGAGTGAGTGAGTGAGCGAGCGGGCGAGTGAGTGAGTGAGTGAATGAGTTAGTGAGTGAGCGAGTGAGTGAGTGAGCGGATGAGTGAGTGAGTTAGTGAATGAGTTAGTGAGTGAGCGAGTGAGCGAGCGGACGAGTGAGTGAGTGAGCGAGCGGGCGAGTGAGTGAGTGAGCGAGTGAGTGAGCGGGCGATTGAGTGAGTGAGTGAGTGAGCGAGTGAGTGAGCGGACGAGTGAGTGAGTGAGCGAGCGAGCGAGCGGGCGATTGAGTGAGTGAATGAGTGAGCGGGCGATTGAGTGAGTGAGTGAGCGAGTGAGTGAGCGGACGAGTGAGTGAGTGCGTGAGTGAGTGAGAGAGCGAGCGGGCGATTGAGTGAGTTAGTGAGTGAGCGAGTTAGTGAGTGAGCGAGTTAGTGAGTGAGTGAGTGAGTGAGTTAGTGAGTGAGAGAGGGAGTTAGCGAGTGAGCGAGTGAGTGAGTTAGTGAGTGAGAGAGCGAGCGGGCGATTGAGTGAGTGAGTTAGTGAGTGAGCGAGTGAGTGAGGGAGGGGAGTTAGTGAGTGAGCGAGTTAGTGAGTGAGTTAGTGAGTGAGTGAGTTAGCGAGTGAGCGAGTGAGCAAGTGAGTGAGGGAGGGGAGTTAGCGAGTGAGCGAGTTAGTGTGTGAGTTAGTGAGTGAGTGAGTTAGCGAGTGAGTGAGTTAGTGAGTGAGTGAGGGAGGGAGTTAGCGAGTGAGCGAGTGAGTGAGGGAGGGGAGTTAGCGAGTGAGTGAGTTAGTGAGTGAGTTATTGAGTGAGTTAGTGAGTGAGCGAGTTATTGAGTGAGTAAGTGAGTGAGCGAGTTAGTGAGTGAGTGAGGGAGTGAGTGAGCGGGCGAGTGAGTGAGTGAGTGAGTGATCCTCCTTCATTTATCGTCATAAAAACTGTTAACTGTGTTTGTCTCTCAGCTGAACGGACACCAGCTGAGATTGAGAATGAACTCCTCTGTAGTGTGTGTAGTTTACATGAGGAGGAGTCTTCCTGCAGGTGACCCGTGGCCTCCACTAGATCTGATGGATTAGATCAAATAAATAAGCACACAGGGAGCAAAGTTTGGTGTCGGGGATGAAAACGTTCGAGGAAAACATGAATTCATGATAAGAGTCAGAAAGAGTCAACAAACAATGTCAGTTCAAATCCTTTAATCTGCCTCAGAGCGGGTAAAAAGAGTCCAAGTGTGTGTGCGCGCGCGTGTGTGTGTGCGTGTGTGCGTGCCTGTGTATGTGTGTGCCTGTGTGTGTTTGTGCACGTGTGTGTGTTTGTGTGTGTGTGCCTGTGTGTGTGTGTGTGTGTGTTTATTAGGTTAAGTTTGGGGCGGTGGGCTGGGCCCAGTTCCATGGTTCTAGTGGGCTGGACCGTGAGTCTGCTCTGACTGAACATGCTGAGAAACTAACATTCACCAAATGTTTCCTCCACAGCTCAGCACCATGGCCGCAGCGCTCGCCGCCCTGCTCGTCTTCCTCCTCACCGCCGCTGCTTCGGCGCTGGAACCGGGCCACGGACACGGTACCACTCTCTCTTCTATCTCGCCAACTTTCCTCCTCGTTTAGCTGAACTGAACAAAGCAAGCGCCTGACTCACGCAGGCGCCGGTAGTCAGATCTGGTTTTTGACCCAGATTAACGAGGTCTAACGAGGTTTTAGGTGAGGCGAGCAGCTGCGGAGGTGTTAGTGTTTGAGGTGCTTCAGCCTTCGCACCAGCTCAGCGTTGCACAACATCCCAGTGCTCCGCTCGGAGCCAGCAGGCTTCTGCTGAAGTGGTTACCAGGAATCCAGCCAAGGACAGAACACTTCAGCGCTCAGCCACGAGGAGCTGTTCAGGGTTCTGGTCACATCTGCTGTGTTTACGCCCTGATATCTGCCAACTGGAGCGGAGTCTGAGGTCTCTGCTTTTAGGGGGTTGTTGTCCGAGTGTGGTTTGTTCTCCTTCTGGAAGGAAATCTACTGTGAGGTCAAAGGTCATCAGCCCCAGGGTTCTAAGTCACCAGCTGACATCTGAAGTCAAACTGGTGTTTCTGTGGTTAAGAGCTGCGTGTTCAGAGGAAAACAGACATTTAGGACCGGCCCTCCCGTCCAGCTGCTCATCCAACACAGATGTTGTGTCGGGTGTAAAACAGCTGGAAGGAATCACCTGCAAGGTGTGAAGGAAGCCAAAGAATCAGGTAATCTGCCTGAACGGGTCTGTGTGCTCACGTATGGCAGGATGAGGGAAAATAGCCGTTTGACACGATAAAAGAGCGTTTTTGGTTCAGCAGAACATTTCAGCTTCCATAACGACGTACACACGGCTTCGCGACTCGTGTTTCTGCTGCCGGTACTCCGTGTAACACAAGATGTTCATGATATCTGTAATATTAGATCACATACTCAGATTACTCAGATAACATGTTTACTCATAGATCTACATGATGGCAAAGACCAGTTTCAATTTTATGTAAACTAAATATTCAATAAAGTCAATATCCCGAATCAATAAATGAACAAACAAACAAATAAAACACAAATAAATAAATAAATTGGAGGATTTAATTCACCAGGAACCAAAAATCTTAACTGTTTTACTTTGAAGCACAAGGAAGTTTTTTTTTGTCGCCAAAGAGAAATCACCTCGTTTTTATTATTTATTCAACTAGAAAACCCAGTTTAGATCATTTTATTATAGAAAATAAAACACATTTCTCTTCTTTCTCGTGTTGTTTTTAATTTAACTTTACTCAGCAGGTTGAACAGAAAGCAGAGCTCCCACAGCCGACGTTCTCACGCCGCCGTAACCTGGACTCGTTCCAGTGGCAGGCTGTTTAAAAATAACTCGTCCCGCTTCTCCTGAAGCACTCGCTGCTGGAAAGACGACTTCTAGGCACTAACGGGTCTCTGGAGACAAACCAGAGGTTTTAACTTTCCGACCAGGTGCTTTGTAGGGCGACATGGTGGCTCAGTCCGTAGCACCGTGGCCCTGCAGCATCAAGGTTGCTGGTTCAAATCCTGGCTGTGGCCTTTCTGCGTGGAGCGATGCCTAATTTATACTTCACCTGCGTTGGGACGGACACACGCAACGCCGTTACACGTCGACGCAAGAGCCCTGGGTGGGCTTGCGGCCCCAAATTTTAACTATCCGTCAAAAGAGACGGAGACCGCAAGCTTGTGATTGGTCAGGACGCCGCTTCCTGTTTTCATTTGTCAACAGCACCGTCTTTGCCGCTTCAAAACGTAAAGAGATGCTGACCAGAGGAGTACAAAGATGTGCACAAGCGTGTAATTCTTGGGCGGAAAAGACGAGAAACGTGGGTTTAGAGGTGCCAATCACATGAAGCGGTGGAGGGAAGGAGGTAGGGGTGGGCGATATAGCCTAAAATCTATATTGCGATATAATTTGAAAAATGTGCGGTGACGATATATATTGCGATATATGACTTTCTTTTGTATATATGTCAAAAACGACTGTTTCTACACATACTCACATACCAGATGCATTGCAGCTAGCCTGGCAAGCCAGACTAAATAAATGTATTATTTAGTCTGGCCACCAGTGTTGCCAGATCCAAAATCCCACAATATCGTACAGAGAGGCTTAAATTATTGTTTTTCAGTACAAATTATCGTACATTATAAATTTGATAATAACGTTCTATAAACGACTTCTCACTCCAATATAATATAACAAAGAAGGTGTTTTATATTGCCCTGTTTAAATAAACATCTTTAAAACCAGTAATATAGTGCTTATAAACGTGCAGAGTGTGTCGGCACCACTCCGACCTCCACGCATTGACACAGTATGCACATTTGCGCAGTCCTATTTATTTCATTTCTACATGGGTTAAAAGTAGGGTTGTCACGGTAACCGGTATAGCGGTAAACCCCGGTAAAAAAGTTGACAATAAAAATAACCGTCCAGTTTTTAAAAAACTAAATTATCTCGGTGGGTTTACCGTGGCCGCGGTTTCGGCGCGGTGACCCTTACCAGCCACCGTCGCTTCAGCTGAAGTTCCCGCGGCGCGCACACGCACTTTTTAGTTTGCAACGGCACCAAAACTTTGAAGCTGAAATAATGGCCGAAGGAGGAGACGGCAGTGCCCAGGACATCCATCAGCCCTCAAAGAAGACTAAATCGGAAGTATGGGCATATTATGGATTTCTGAAAAATGCTGAGGGACAGTTAATAGAAGACGGCTATCCCGTTTGCAGAACGTGCAGGAAACAAGTGTCTGCAAAAGGCAGCAACACTTCGAATCTAATGGCACATCTGCGTGACCATCACCCACGTCTCTACAGCCAGTGCAAGGTAAGTTAACATTAGCATTTTAGCTTAAATGCCTGACGCGAGGACATTTGGCTGAGGGAGAATGCAACGAGTCACTATATACTGCAGCCGCAGCGTCCTCTGCCAGCAGTTAAACCGTGTCACGGACACCCTGTTGCTGGATGAAGCATCTTATTTGTTGATGATGAAGAGAAATATACAATTAGTTCCTTGTCATTGATTTGTTTACTTATTCAATGCCATTTATACTTGAACATTTGGATTTGATTACATAGTGTAGTAGTTATTTTAGTAATTTGTTTAAAGTGGCTATTTATTTTCAATACATATTTTTTAAGGTTGACTTGTACAGCGCTCAAGTCAAGTGTGGACTGGAGTTTTAGATTTTCATTTTGATAATGAAGAAAACAAGTATATGAGAAAACAAGTGGTGTTTCTTTGATTTGTTTACATATTGTTTATGTTTTGAATGTTTGGATTTGTATCATTTAAACCTGCACTGACTACTGTAACATGTTCCAGAAAAATAAGCTATTTGTTCCTTTACTTGTGAAAAGTTGCACTTTTGCTAAGACTTTGTGTTATTTTAGGTTTAATAAACAATATTAAACCTTTTCAGAACTATTTCAGTTTGTGTAGAACAGGACTATCAATGCTTTCTGAACATATGCAACACCGTTTAAAAAATACCGCGATAATACCGAAAACCGTGATAATTTTGGTCACAATAACCGTGAGGTTAAATTTTCATACCGTGACAACCCTAGTTAAAAGCACGCAACAAAACATCACAGCAGTGGAAAAACTGACCCAATAAATGACACAGCAGCCTACTCACCTAGTTGCTGATCTCGATCTCCTCATCTGATTCACTGTCTGTCGCAGCAGAATGCCTTTAATCACCTGTACTAAGTGGTCTGTGCTTCTCAATGCAATGTTGTGCTGGGCTAAAAATCCACATAGCTTGATTTCAGCGTTTTTCACATCATTTTCAAACTTCTCTTTTTCATTAGTTTGTAGGAGACATTTATAAACCTGTAAGCACTGAGGTGAAATCTGACTTCAGAACAGTTTAAAATTATGTAATTGACTTGGGAAAGCCACAACAAAAGATGGTGTTACTAGATGCAATGTGAAATTATCGTACATTTGAGGATTTTTGAAACTATTGATCGTACAGAGCCCAAAATGATGGTACAAATACGATAATTATCGTACATCTGGCAACACTGCTGGCCACGCTCCATTGACGGCTCTCGGTTGTGGGGCGGGTTCTACCGTTGTCTTTCAAATGATCTCCGCATTCCACTGGACAATGAATGTGACATACTCTTGTTTCACTCTGTTGCATCATCCCACCCACCAGGCATATAGAGTGCCCTGATTGGCCCACAAAGCGGATAAAGCTCTGTGATTTGTTCACTAAGCAGATAGAGCACTATGATTGGCCCACCATTATGGACCAATCACAGCTCTTTATGTGTTTGAAACCCCTCTAGAGAGCTGTGATTGGCCAGCCAGAGTGCTGTTGAGGCTGCAGAGGTTCCAATGGAGCATGCCTAGACCAAACTTTGCAAAGCGAGAATTTGGTCTAGTTCACTAGGCTAGATTACAGCAGCAGAATAAACACACTTCAAACAGTATAAAATGTGTCTTAATCATGTCCCGAAAGCTGCTTTTCTCCACTGTAAGAAACGGCGCCATGTCCTTACACAGGTACCATACCATACCATATTTATTTATAAAGCACCATTTCAAAATAGCATGGCAGCTAACCAAAGTGCTGTACATAAAAAGCCTAATGCTTGACCAAGAAACACAATAAGAACAGGCAAAATACATCAGAACAAAGCATAAATAGTCGGAGATAAAAATTCCTACTAAAAACAATAAAATAGGAGAACAGTTAACAGCACTATAAAAAAATTAATGCAACCAATGATAAAAACATTTGAAATGGCACAAATAAAACGAAATAAAATACCAGATGGTGCGAGGTGCCAAAAGTGAGCAACTAAATCATAAAAATGGAATTAAAAACTCAAATCCGGTGCTAGATTGTCATGAAAAGTGTCACGGAGGGAAGGCAATGCTAAAGAAGTGTGTTTTCAGGGCCGACTTGAAACTGCTAATAGAGGGAGCCAGGTACGTGGTAATGGCATTTGTAATATCAATCCACCGTCGATTATTTCTCTCATACTGAGTGCCTTTAGCAAATGCTTGTAAAACATCCATCTGCTGGTGTGTAAGACCACCTTTTTTCTTACCGCTCGACTGACTGGGCGTTTGTTGAGGACGCAGTTTTTGGCTTTCTTCGTATTCCACAACGTGCTTCGTTTTGAGGTGGTAAAACAAATTAGATGTATTCCCTCTATTCGCTAATACTTTCTTCCGGCATACTTTGCAGATTATGTTGTTCGGCTCCACATCCGACTCCTTAAAGCCAAACCAAGTCCAAATGACCGATGTTGCACCGGTCTTCTTTACGAGAACCTCCTCCACCACAGGCTCCATGACTTGACACTTGTCTCCACTGATGAAGAACTGCAGAAACGTGGATGTTTGTAGAGCAGATCTTCTGTATTAATTCAAACCTATTTTCTGTTGCTGTTTAGCAGGAATGTTCGCTAACCTACGAATGACCGACTCTTGTCCCACCTGCCTCATGCGAGACACCCTCAGGCTGCAGCCGGTTACACCACAGGCCCTTGGACATGCAGCAAATCCGAGTTTCTGGCAGCCCGGATGACAGGAATTTGACGAGAGAATATTAGAAGCATGATTAGATTCAGATTTGGTTAAAATCAAACAGCTGCCTATAGCAGGAGGATTGGATCTGTAATCTGTGACTGATTACACCTGATGGTGGCGCTGTTCCAGCAAAGGAACTGTATTTTTACATTTTCCCCATGAGAGCACTCTGGTGGAGGCCAACTAAATAACCTCCTGGTCTTTGTGCTCACAGCACAGGCTCGCCGTGTAGACGTGAATGCTTTCAGCAACAAGAAAAACACGCTCTAATTATCATTAAGAGGCTGTAAAAACAGAGATAACGAGCCGTTCCAGCTAGTGGCCAGCCCGGTCTGCTGAGAGGACGACTCTGTCCTTTTAAAGGAAACAAGTGTTGGCCTCCACCTCCTGAACAGAAGCACATCTGGGTTTATAAAGATTATCCAGTGAGGAGGTTCTGGTTCTCTCTGAAGGCGATTAATCTCAACGTGAACATGTTTACTGTGGGTCAGAACCACGCCCCCACAATGTGGCTCTAAAATTGGGCCCAACCAGGAAGTACCAAAAATTGCATTTCCACCCTCATCCACTAGGGGCTGGTGTCAGAAGCGAGCAAATCCTCATTGATCCCCATGTTAAAAATACCAATTTCACAGCAGAAATAAACATGTTTACAGCCTGGTACCAGAACATGTTTTAGGTTTAAATGATCTAGTTTACACTCATGACAACTCTGATGGGGGTGAATTTTTTTCTCACTCTTCTGTTTAAGTGTATTAAAAGCCTAAAATTCTGTATAATTAATGAGCATCAGACCCACGTGACCACAGAGCTAGCTCCGTGGAAAGGCCTCAGTAGAGCCTCGGTCTGGCCTGGAAACTGCTCCGGGATTTTGAGTCTCTGTGTTTGTGTATTCTTGTTTGGATATTTTTTGTGCAATTGTTGGACAAAATGACTTGCTGTGGCATTAATTGCACTAATAGAGCGTCCAAGGAGTCTCCACTTCATTTTTTTCGGTAAGTAAAATTATATTTATGTATTTTAGGTCACTGCCGAGCTGAGCTTAGATTTTAACATGTACTGTTTAACCATGAAATTTAAATGTAATAGGGTAAAACCCAGTGCATTTAACATAATGCTGCACTTTAGAAAATGGGTTGAAATATAACATGTTGGTGGAGCTGGGTTCCCACTATCGGCTTGTAGAGCTCTCAGGAGACCGATGTTTTCCACCCGTTCTCACCTCCCCGCAGCTCGGCGCGTCTCTGATTGTGGCTCCTGTCTGCTGCACGGGCTGACGGCTTGTGGAGCTCTGGGATGGAAACCTTTCCACCCGGTTCTCCCCAGCGGCAGCTCTGCGTATCTCAGATCGCAGCGGCGCTTGTCTGCTGTGCGGCTGCCGGCTTGTGGAGGTCTCGGAGACCTCTGTGTTCCACCCGGTTTTACCCAGCGGTCAGCCCGGCGTATCTCTGACTCAGAAGCTCTGGTGTTGTGCACAGTTAACTCCGGTTGTAGCTAGGTTGCTACCTCCGTTAGCTTAGCTCCCACCTCCGCATTAGCTTTGGGTTAGCTTCAGGTTAGCTTGTAGCTAGTTTGACCGGGTGTCGTCAGTTGATCCCAGCCTTACAGCCCCACCCTCAGCGCCTCCTCTCTTCCCTTTTATGGAATTGTCTGGGCTTGACGGAACCTGTGACATGGTCAAAATGGCGGTGGTGGCCACCTCCCATTTTAGTACAAAAACGTGATATTGGAGTCTATGGAAAGGAGATGTCCAGTATATTTATGTCGGTGGTCAGAACCCGTGGTGCGCTGATGTCATCTAGGAAACCGTAGGAAAGTGCAGCTCGTCTGTTTACTTTCACCGGTCGTGACCTCTGCAGACAGCTGCTGGGCTAACGCTAGAACCCGTTAGAACCTGCTTCTGATGGGTTTGGCTCCGGCTGCAGGTCAGCTTTGGTCGCAGATCTAAAAGTTATCAAAGTGGAAGTTATGGAAAGCTAAAAACCTCAAAATATATGGAATAGTCTTAAATAGATTTTTTAAGTTATACATTAGAGTTTTATGTTTTACAGTAGGCGTGTCTATTAGGGTCGTCACGGTGTGAAAATCTAACCTCACGGTTATTGTGACCAAAATTACCACGGTTTTCGGTATTATCGCGGTATTTTTTTTAAACGTTTACATTTTCAGACAACTAAATAAACCCTGTTTATCAGGAAAATATTGTCCTCGGTTTGTGTCTAAATTTAGCCTAAAATGTGTTATTTTGTAATTATGTTTATTTGTTTACATTTTTCCCCTTTAGTCTTTAAAATACCAATATTTGCCCATAACTTCTTATTTTTTGTCTGTTTGATGTCATCATTTTACAAATATTAGACCAGATGATACTCAGTACTCAAGTAGACTTCTAATCAGATACTTTTTTACCCTTACTTGAGTAATAAACCCTATATCAGGAAATATTGTCCTCGGTTTGTGTCCTTCCAGTGAGCTTTGCAGATTTGGGAAAATGTCATCAGGCAGTAATCATTGTTAAATTCATAATTATTCTCGGAGAGAGACCAACTCTTATCGGCCCCTGGGAGCCCCGTAATGCATAGCGTCATTTCAACATGGCGGTGTCCGCGACACGGTTTATATGCTGGTAGCGGCGCTGCGGCTGCTTTATATAGCGACTCGTTGCATTCTCCCTCAACCTAAATCCTCGGATCACGCATTTTAGCTAAAGCGCTAACGTTAGCTTGCCTTGCGTTGACTGTAGAGTTGTGGGTGATGGTCACGCAGATGTGTCATGAGATTTGAAGCGTTGCTGCCTTTCACAGACACTTTTTCTGCACGTGCTGCAAACAGGATAGCCGTCTTCTATCAACTGTCCCTCGGCATTCTTCAAATATCCAAAAGATGCCCGTACTTCCCACTTTGTCTTCTTTGAGGGATAATAAATGTACTCCTGAGAGCTGCCGTCTCCTCCTTTGGCCATTATTTCAGCTTTAGCTTCAAGAAAGTTTTGGTTGTAAATAACAAAGTGCGTATGTGCCGCCGGCAACTTCAGCAGATGATACGGTGGCTGGTAAGGGTCACCGCGCCTACACCGCAGCCACGCTAATCCACCGAGATAATATATGGTTTAAAAAACAAGACGGTTATTATTATTGTCAACTTTTGTAGCGGGGTTTACCGCTACACCGGTTACCGTGACAACCCTAGTGTCTATCAGAGTCAGACATGTAAAATAAATAAAACATATTTTGCTTTTTTAGAGATACCAAAAGTTAGAATTTGCGGTGAAATCATCAGTAAACGGTTTAGTGTCTCAATCGTGTTGGAATGAAGGTCACATACGCCCTTATGACGAGACACACCACACCTGAAAATTTGCGTAATATTAACGCAGCAGCGTGCCCAAGAAACGCGCCACGCCGACACGGCAATGCGCAAATTTTGCGACGTTCATTCCGCCTCACTTGGTATTAATATTGCAGGGAAGTTTCTTCTTTTTGGTGCCCCCTCCCCAACCTCTTGTTGCCCTGCGCACAGTGCGTGATGCGTGTGGGCGGAGCCCCAGTGCTGTTCCCACCACAGACGTGATGCATCCCGCTCATTTCTAGTGAACGGGAGCAGATGTGTGTACCAGCTGAAGTAGGGAAACGTGAATTGTCGGGAAAAGGGCGTCGGTCCTCAGAACCTGTACATCTGTGGGGAGATCTGGAGAGTGAAGGTCATCGAGTTCTGGAGCGATGTGTTCTTTTTACCTGATAAAACACCAAAAATTTGCTTCTCTCTGTTTCGCGCTGCGAGCGGGGAGATTTCTGAGCAGTAACCCGAGCGAGAGGATCGTGGCCCGTCTGGCACATGACCGACACCTGAGCGTGAACAAATGACCCAGTGGTACCTCCAGTTATGGTCACCAGTTTTTACTCCACACTTGATCTTCTGGATTTCAGCCTTCAGCAAAGCCGGTAGAAAGAGCCGGATTCGGCATCAGTCTTAGTTAATTGTTGTGGTTAAACACAGATGGGAGTTAGAAACAGCCACAGCCTGATCTTCCATGTAAAACGAGCGGCAGGATTGCCTCAGACAGCTGGGTGTCAGGCATATTTTTCCTCTAAATCCCGATGAAGCACAGTCCCGGGGAGCAGATCTGGTAAACAGGTTATTTTTAAGCCCTGGCTCTCTGAAGTGGGCCAGAGGTATGCATCGTCTACTGCTGCTGTTCTGAAAGGTTCTCCTTGTTCTCTCAGAGCGCTCGCTCAGCCAGCCTGGGCTGCTCCATGACCCTCTCTGAAATGTTGATGCAGTCAGAACTGTCAGTCTGCCTCTGACCTGCCGTTTACCTCCAGCTGAGTGAGGGTTAGGATTATCATTCAGATTCATTTCTCTATATTCTCCTGATTGCAGAAACATTCTAGCCTGGCAAGCCAGACTAAATAAATGTATTATTTAGTCTGGCCACGCTCCATTGACGGCTCTCGGTTGTGGGGCGGGTTCTACCGTCGTCTTTCAAATGATCTCTGCATTCCACTGGACAATGAATGTGACATACTCTTGTTTCACTCTGTTGCATCATCCCACCCACCAGGCATATGGAGTGCCCTGATTGGCCCACAAAGCGGATAAAGCTCTGTGATTTGTTCACTAAGCAGATAGATACTAAGCAGATACTGGTTAATACAGAGAGTTTCTCTATTTTTCCAGGTCAAGAGGATAGTTTTCTTAGCGATGCATATGGCAGTCAGAACCACGTGAACCAAAGATGTTTCAATCGGGACATCGTCCAGGTTTCCCAGTAAACAAAGAGAGGGGGAAGTTGGGATATGACATTTCAGAGACTTTGACAGGTCTTCAAACACTCTACCCCAAAATCCCTGGACAGGTGGGCAGGACCACAGTGTGTGAATGTAATTGTCAGGAACGTTGTTTGTGCAGTGTGTACAGGTGTCAGACGACACAAACCCCATCTTGAACATCCGATGACCTGTATAGTGTACTCTGTGTAGAATTTTATGCTGAATTAATTGTAAATTGGGGTGTCTGATCATTTTAAAACATTTTTAAGGATTTGGAGTCTTACTTACTGATATTTGGACATCTCTCCTCTGATTGGCTAACAGCAACACGACTCTACCACTGACTCTGCTCTGCAACGTTGATGTTTTATCGCCACCAATAACACAAGCCTGGAGGAGTTCTGCTGTGTGGTGCTAATGCTAACAGTTAGCTTCTACTAGCAGAGACGTTCTCCGCTGTTTCCTGGACACTAAACCAACAACAGCCTTCCCCGTTGTGAGTCAACATGGGTGAGTCCCATGCATGCCCCCCCACCCACCAGCAGAAACCGGACTGGCTGGGGTCTGGGAGGACTGAGCAGAAATACCGTAGAAACAGAGACACAGACTTTTACCTGAATATTTGAGGAAAATTAAAAGTCTAAATCTCCACAAATTCAAAAAATATAAACCCCTGAGCCTCTAAAAATAATAGAAAACACAAACAGCTTTATCAGTGGTCATAATGTTGTGGATAGTGTTTGTTATATAAGTAAAGCAATAGTCCCCATTCCACTATTGGACTTTTATCAGACCTAACAGAATCTTACAAAGTCAGAAAGGGCCCAGAAGGGTCGGTGGGCGGGGCTTGCGGTTATCTCATTCTGATTGACGTTGCCAAACAATCAGCACTTAGAAAATTGGAAAAGTTGTTGGTGAATGGAAACAAGAGAAAATAAGGAGAGCTTTCATTCATCGCTGCCATCGTTGTGAAACACAACAAGCATTCCTGCTTCTCCTGTCGCAAAGGGCCATCCCATCCCCAAACAACGATCCTGTACGGATCAGGGCAGGAACTCAGACCCCACAGTCATCAGCAGCTCTTCCTGTGATGTTTTAAATCCAGGTTTAAACCTCAAGGTGGTAATACCCGCAGTGCAGAGATTCAGAAAAACAGGCTATTTTAAAGCCTTTAGATGAGACACGAACGAGGGCTGACCTCCACACAGAGACAACAGAACGTGCTGCAGTGCATTCTGGGTCGTTTGAGTCTGCTGCAGCTCTGTGCACATATGGTTCTAGTTTGTGGCGGCGGTCAAACCCCGGGCTTTCTGTGCAGCCGTGTTTCTCAGTAAAGTGAAAACAAACAGATTATTCCACGACAGCAGAGGCAGTGAACTCTCCTGCAGATTTCCCCTGACAGGCTGTTCAACGACTTCCAGGAAAACGCCGACGGGCCCCCGCGGGCCGGCAGATCACTGGAATTAGGTTACAGATCCCGCAGCTTCACGAGAAGCAGCACAGAGAGGACCTTTGTGGTGTAATCACATTTCTCTCTCCCTCTCTCCTTACAGTCCCCCCCCACCTCACCGGCTGCCTATCCAACAACATGGAGACGTTCAACTGCAGATGGAGTGTCGGAAGTTTCCAGAACCTCTCAGAACCAGGAGATCTGCGTCTGTTCTACTACAACAGAAAGTGAGGAAGGAGACCGTTCTCACTAACTGATGAATCTGTTTTCCTGCTTAGAGCAGAACTTTATCAGAACAACAGCATCTTCCCACTAAAACGCAGCTGAGCAGAGGTCAGACTTTTACACATGAAGGTAAAGAAATGGCGTGCTTGAGCGAAACACCAGTCTCTGAGGGGGTTCCGCTGATAAAAAGCTGAGCATCCGAGTCGGGTTTTGTTCTGACGCTCCGTCACCGAACCGCTGATCGGATCAGGGACACGTCTGGTGTACACACACCTTATCTAACACGTGGCGCTCCGACTCCCCCGCCTTCAAAAGGCAAAGTCCACCTCAGGGTCACATCTGCTGCTTTAAAGGAACATTTCAGACAAAGATGTTTTTCCTCGTGAATCTGGGTGGGATCGATAGCAGGGTTCTCTGTGGTTATTTACAAGAGACGATAGCAGCAGCAGCAGCTAAATGTAGCGCTTCTGGTGCCTTCAGGCAGGAAGTTCTCCGTTTTTCTGCTGAAATAAGGAGTAAAAATTGACGGTGGTGTGAAGGTTTATTTTTTAAGTGTAGTAGATTAGGGCTGAAGAAGGACAACAGCAACACACGGGCTGTGCCCAAATTCAGAAGTGTCTTTGTAAGGACCCGTCCTTCCCAGTCGTCTTTGTAAGGACCCGTCCTTCCCAGTCGTCTTTGTAAGGACCCGTCCTTCCCAGTCGTCTTTGTAAGGACCCGTCTTTCCCAGTCGTCTTCGTAAGGACCTGTCTTTCCCAGGCTGAATGGTGGCTCAGTGGTTAGCACTGTTGCCTCGCAGCACGAAGGTCGCAGGTTCGAAACTCGGCTGCGGCCTTTCTGTGTGGAGTTGCATGTTCTCCCCATGCATGCGTGGGTTTCCTTCGGATACTCCGGTTTCCCCCACAGATCACAACATGCCCTATAGGTTATAAGTCGCTTTGGATAAAAGCTTCTGCTAAATAAATAAACATAAACATAAGGACCCGTTCTTCCCAGTCGTCTTCGTAAGGACCCGTTCTTCCCAGTCGTCTTCGTAAGGACCCGTGCTTCCCAGTCGTCTTCGTAAGGACCCGTTCTTCCCAGTCGTCTTCGTAAGGACCCGTGCTTCCCAGTCGTCTTCGTAAGGACCCATGCTTCCCAGTCGTCTTCGTAAGGACCCGTCCTTCCCAGTCGTCTTCGTAAGGACCCGTCCTTCCCAGTCGTCTTCGTAAGGACCCGTCCTTCCCAGTCGTCTTCGTAAGGACCCGTCCTTCCCAGTCGTCTTCGTAGGGACCCGTCCTTTCCAGTCGTCTTCGTAAGGTTCCGTCCTTCACAGTCGTCTTCGTAAGGACCCGTCCTTCCCAGTCGTCTTCGTAAGGACCCGTCCTTCCCAGTCGTCTTCGTAAGGACCCGACCTTCCCAGTCGTCTTCGTAAGGACCCGTCCTTCCCAGTCGTCTTCGTAAGGACCCGTCCTTTCCAGTCGTCTTCGTAAGGTTCCGTCCTTCCCAGTCGTCTTCGTAAGGACCCGTCCTTCCCAGTCGTCTTCGTAAGGACCCGTCCTTCCCAGTCGTCTTCGTAAGGACCCGACCTTCCCAGTCGTCTTCGTAAGGACCCGTCCTTCCCAGTCGTCTTCGTAGGGACCCGTCCTTTCCAGTCGTCTTCGTAAGGACCCGTCCTTCCCAGTCGTCTTCGTAAGGACCCGTCCTTCCCAGTCATCTTCGTAAGGACCCGTCCTTCCCAGTCGTCTTCGTAAGGACCCGTCCTTCCCAGTCGTCTTCGTAGGGACCCGTCCTTTCCAGTCGTCTTCGTAAGGTTCCGTCCTTCGCAGTCGTCTTCGTAAGGACCCGTCCTTCCCAGTCGTCTTCGTAAGGACCCGTCCTTCCCAGTCATCTTCGTAAGGACCCGTCCTTCCCAGTCGTCTTCGTAAGGACCCGTCCTTCCCAGTCGTCTTCGTAGGGACCCGTCCTTTCCAGTCGTCTTCGTAAGGTTCCGTCCTTCGCAGTCGTCTTCGTAAGGACCCGTCCTTCCCAGTCGTCTTCGTAAGGACCCGTCCTTCCCAGTCGTCTTCGTAAGGACCCGACCTTCCCAGTCGTCTTCGTAAGGACCCGTCCTTCCCAGTCGTCTTCGTAAGGACCCGTCCTTTCCAGTCGTCTTCGTAAGGTTCCGTCCTTCCCAGTCGTCTTCGTAAGGACCCGTCCTTCCCAGTCGTCTTCGTAAGGACCCGTCCTTCCCAGTCGTCTTCGTAAGGACCCGTCCTTCTCAGTCGTCTTCGTAAGGACCCGTCCTTCCCTGTCGTCTTCGTAAGGACCCGTCCTTTCCAGTCGTCTTCGTAAGGTCCCGTCCTTTCCAGTCGTCTTCGTAAGGTCCCGTCCTTCACAGTCGTCTTCATAAGGACCCGTCCTTCCCAGTCGTCTTTGTAAGGACCCGTCCTTCCTAGTCCTCATAAGAATCTAATGTTCAGCCTGCGAGGATTCCCGGGATGGGGGGGGGGGGGGCAGATCTGCACTCAAACTCAGCGTTAGCACAACTTCTGCACAGAAACTCACAAGAACGTGGCTGAAATGTCCCTTTAAGACATAAAGTATGTCTCTTGTTGATTAGACAAAAAGTCGTCCACACAGGACAAGTGAGTACACTAAGTCTGTTTATAAATCTCTCAAAAACGGACCGACAGTCAGGAACTCTCCTCTCTGGAAAAACCGCAGGGACTAATCCAAAAACGTCTACTGGTCTAGGATTCAGCAGCACACCTCACTCCAGATGCCAAAGATCCCAAATCCGGTTCCTTTGTATCTCTGAGATGCTTCAGCCCTGTGCTCCACCCCAAAATATTCCTTCTTCATTCCACCTCTCTGTCCCATCTACGGATTTTCCATGGTGGGTTTGAGTCTTTAGCCATGCTGCTCCCCGTCTCCGGAATTTTCCCTTTATCCGTTTAAACTTCCAAGTCCTTCCTGTTCATCCTGTTGTCTGACAAAAGTCAAAGAACAGGATAAATAAAATATTTTATAGGCTCCAGATGTTCTGAGTCACATGTTTATGTTTGAGACTCTTATTGTGAAGGATTAAAGGAAGTTATGAGTTCCTGTTGGACTATTATCTGAGCAACACAACACTCTTGTTTTATTGGAGCTCATGCTTTTTGGTCCGACCATTTTCCAGCAGTAAACCCTAACCCTAACTAACCCTAACCCTTGTTTCAGAAAACGAACTGATGCTCAGAACAATAAGTAAAAAGCACGAACTAAATCTTTTTTTATTCTTATATTATTTCATAGTTTGTGATTATGAGATTAGAAATGCTGCAACAAAGCGGTATTTAGCATTAGCCTCTGAGCTAAAAGGACGTTTCTAACAGCTCTCTATACCCCCCACCCCTCAGGCCCCTCACAGCCCCTCAGGAAAACTGGAGTGAATGTCCGCAGTACAGCATGGAGAGGCCAAACGAGTGCTTCTTCGATCAGAACCACACCACCATCTGGACCACTTACACCATTCAGCTTCGTTCCAGGGACCAGGACGTCCTCTACGACGAGACTCCCGTCGAGGTTTCAGTCATCGGTGGGCTTCATGATGATTAAACTTCTATTACAGTATTTTAATCATTTTTCCTGTTTAGTTTCAGACTCTGACTTCATAGCACTGATCAAAGGGAATTTTTCTCCCTACAGTTAAACCCGACCCACCTGTGGGATTAAACTGGACGCTGATGAACGTGAGCTTGACCAGTGCGCATTTTGACATCATGCTAAGTTGGAAGCCTCCGCGGTCTGCAGACGTGGAGACGGGATGGTTGACGCTGCTTTACGAGGTCCAGTACCGCGATGTGGATTCTGACGAGTGGAAAGTGGTGGGTCTCCGTAGATTCTCACACTGATCTTCCTGCTGAAGCTTGTATTTATACAAGGTTTTCACCACAGATGAATCTTGTGAAAAGTCCACATCGCTCCGTGTTCGGCCTTCAAACAAACGTCCACCACGAAGTCCGGGTTCGCTGCAAAATGCTCGGGGGGAAGTTATTCGGCGAATTCAGCGACTCTGTGTTCGTGCACATCTCATCTAAAGGTAAACTCACTTTCAGGGACTGTTAAAGAGGTCAGAGTGGGGCTGGATGATAATTCATAATGATATATATCAACGATAGACATGTGGTTCAGTAGGAAGAAATGGATCAATAAAAGCTTCAATAAAAGCTTCCTTTTTCCATTATAGCCTATTGGATAGCTTCATACTAGAGTCATTACTTACACCCAACCAATCAGAATCACCGACCCAAGCACGCTCCCTCACCAAGCCCTCCCCTCTCAAACCTAAACAGGCAGCAGTGTGACTTAAACACGATGCTGCAGCAGGGAGAGGTGGAAGAAATGGTAAATGGTCTGTATTTGATATAGCGCCTTCTAGAGTCCTGGAACCCCCCAAGGTGCTTTACAACACAATCAGTCATTCACCCATTCACACACACATTCACACACTGGTGGGGATGAGCTGTGATGTAGCCACAGCTGCCCTGGGGCGCACTGACAGAGGCGAGGCAGAGGCGTCACCGGTCCGTCCGACCACCACCAGCAGGCAACGTGGGTTAAGTGTCTTGCCCAAGGACACAAAAACAGCGACACACTAAGAGGGGCTCGAACCTACAACCTTCCGATTACGGGGCGAGCACTTAACTCCTGTGCCACCGTCGCCCCTCCAAAGGTTACAGTACCTCACTAGTGTGGCGGCGATGTTTTCGTTCTTACAAGTCTGACAAAAAACAAACGATGGTTTACAACAGAGAATCGATAAAAAACAAGTCTGGTGATGCAACCAACTTGTTTTATCATTAAGTAATGGCCTACGATGGCCAGGGCTGCACTTATTTAATACATCTGACATTTTTCCAATAGTTTTCAATAAGTATTGATATTGATCATTATGATCTTTTTTAATCGACAGGCTTTTTTTTTTCTATTTCGCCCAGCCCTAGGTCAGAGGTCACAAAACAAAGGTTTCTACGTGTGAATATCATCTTAGCCTCATACGAGTGTGTATTCTGATCCTGTAAACTAGGAGTCTGCAGCCTTGGGTAAAGCCACAGCTAGCAACACTAAATAGGTTTCCCACTTCTGTGTCCTACTGGTTGAAAGTGGAATTACAAGTGACAAAACCCGCCTGCTGTAGCTAGCGCTAACAATGAGCTATCGCTAACACGAGCCACCGGATACCAAATAAGTAACAAAGTAAAAGAATATCCACACTGTTGCGCAAATCAAGCATCGTATTCTTCATATTCTTGTGCTTTTTACAGACTGTTGCCAAACTGATAAAAGCTAACTGCTAGTTTTCTATTAGCTGCTAGCACAGTGAACAGCTAATGGCCAAAACGGGTAGAGACCTCCCACTAGTGCGCCTCAGAACTGTAAATGCAGGTTTTGGTCAGCAGAGGGCAGCAGAGCGTTGTCCTTTGAGAAGTTGCTCAAGTTTATGGCAGAACAGTCACAGAAACCAGTTTAAAATCAGCATTAAAAACTCTTTAATGTTGCTTTAAATGTCAGATTTTTTTTTCATTCAAACACAGACAGAGCATGGATTAATGTTTTTTATTCGCATAACGCCATTGTTGGGAGTAACGCGGTACAAAAGTAATGAATTCACTTCTTGTTCTGGCTCTTGGAGGGTGCAGATGCTTTTTTTCCTCCTCTCCTCCATATCTTATCCTCAAGGCCTTTGTCTGTCTCTCTGTGCTGGGTGCACGGCTGCTTCTGCATTTTCTCTGGAAACTGGAAACTGACATTACTAAAATGGACCTGCTCAGCTGGTCTCTCAACGCAATTGATAAAAATTTTTCAACGATGAGAACGGGAGAGGGGGCTCCCGGATATCCCGCCGGGACAGACCCAGTTGGACACATCATGGACTCCTGGAAACAGTGGAACTTGATCTGTTTATCTCAGCTGTCTGTGGAGGACTCTGAAGACGTGTGGATATTCGTGGTGTTGGTGTCGGGTTTCCTGCTGATCAGCAATTGAGGCTACCTGGCTTACCGGAAAATTAATGAGCTGTCGAGGAATATTGGCCTGATCCCGGAGCTCAGAGATGGATTGCATCGCGCTGTGAATTCACAGACTCACATAATTGTCAAGATGAATCGTAAGCTTGGAACTTTGGCCGAGATTCATTCTTTGGCACAAAAGATGGATGCCATCAATGAGAGAGTGGACGAATCAGCACGGATTGGGATAGATTAATGTCCATTATTGGGATTCTGAGAGGTTGAGGACCAACAAACTGTAAGACAGAGAGGAAATTATCTCTGTCTGGCCCCAAAACAATTTCTAATTGGAATCTAGCGTCCTTGAGCCTGCAAGGCTCCAACGAAAACTCCCCCCTCAAAAGATATGTGGAAAGTGCCGTCGCTATGGCAACTCAACTCTGTCTCCTTTCCCAGCCTGGGCGGGACAGCGGGAAGGCCACCGACGCGTCCAGGGTCACTGCAACCCTCCAACCCTCAATGCCCCCCCCCCCATCCACACTGAGGTGACATGTGCTGCTTATCGTGGCTGCGGGAACTGAAGTAGGGATAGTCCCAACCCACCACCCCACCTAGTGGACACTTATGTTGTGTTGTCTGAAGTCTGTTGCAGACTGAGGTGTTTTTTTGCAGAGCAAAGCTGCCCTCCTGGTGGAGGGTAACTCTGAAGAGCCTTTTTCTTCCCTCCACCTGAACCAATCCTCGTGTAACCCTCTTATCTCTATTAAGGTAGCGCGACTCAGGGTTGCGAATGACCACAGTCACCAATTCTTGTCATGTGTCTTGCCCACGTATGTCTGATCTCTGAATTGTGTGTACTGAAACTCTAATTTCCCTCTGGGATTAATAAAGTATCTTTGATTTGGTTTGATTTGATTTGATTGAATTACTGTAATGCTTTGCTTTTTGCTGTAATGTGGTAATGTAAGGCATTACAGGGAAAGAAAATGGTAATATTTACTCGGTACAGTTGTCAGTAACGCGGTAATTACAATGCATTTTTAAACCCAGAATCAAGATGTGGGTTTCCTAAAAAATCAAATTGCGGGAAGCCTGAAAAAAGATCCAGTATCCACATGTATGACGTCATTTATGGACTCAGCTTTGCGTGCATTCTATGAGCAGAGAGGACGCAGCGGTAACGGCTCAAATACTCCAGCTGCGTCCTGCGCGCGGCCGCTGTTATATTCACTAAATCGCTCCACCAAAGCAAAGTCATTCGTTTGCGATCGTTTATATCAGCTCATATTCTCTGGTACTTCATGTACTTTTCAGCTGAGTTCATAATCTGTGCCCCGGTAATTTCAACTCATTGCTGCTGGAGCGCAGCGCATATTAAGCATTTATTTATTTATTTATTTATTTTTGCGTTCGGTAGATCCCTTTGGCTGACTAGTTAGAAAGTAGGAAATCTGGAAGACGGAGAAAAGATGCAGCATGCAGGAAGGTTAGAGAGAGAAAGGGCAGGAAATTATTCACATAAAATCAAGAAAACAAAACAAAGTGCTTGAAATGAAAAAAAGTAGGCAGATTTATTCCCAGTACACATTTACCAGTGAAAAGCAATAATATACAAGCATTTAATATTTATACATGTGATAGAATCAGATCACCCCAGAAGTCAGTCCCACATCCAGGGCCGTATCAAGGCATTTGAGGACCAAGGCAAATATAGACTTGGAGCCCCCACCACCTCACTCCCTGCTCAGTTAATCTAAGATGTCAGCGTGCTGAGAGTACAGATTGTTGTTGCTTTTATTTAATAAACAATCATTTTAAAGAACTGTTATTATATCTGACTGTTTTAACAGCAATCCTAGCTCAGACACCACATCACCTTCCACATATATGTCATGAGCTCACTGAGCGTCACATGACCAGATTCATACTGAAGTTGTTTTGGTGAAAGTAACTTAAAGTAATGCAAAAGTAGTGTAATGCCTTACATTTTAAAATCAGTAATATTGTAATGTAATGAATTACGTTAAAATGAGGGTAACAAGTAATAAATAATGCATTACAGTTTTGAAAGTAACTTGCCCAACACTGTCTATAACGCTATAGAGGCTGTGGAGAACCACAAAACAGCACAATGCGATGCAAATGAACGCGTTCCCTTGACTACACTTGAGGTTATACGTAGAAAAAAGCAACATTAGCGTCGGCACGGTCTGGGTTTGGTTGGGCTGGATGGCGTGAGTTTGGGCTGGTATGGGCGGTGTGGTGTTCACATATAAATCCGAGGGACTTCTCAGGAATGTGAAAATCTCCAAGCCTGTGGGCGGCGTTTACGACGCGCTAGTCCACTCCATAAGGTAAACGAAAGGCAGACATGAGCTGTGTTGCTTTTGGAGACAATGAACCACATTATGCTGTGTGCAGGCTCGCAGATAGAGTGGGGGATGGGGGGGATCTGTCCCCCCCCAGATTCAGATCGACCCCGATCCGTCCCCCCAACTAAGGCCAGAAAGAAAACGAAATCGGAGGTTAAGCGCTTGAAGCTCCTTTTTCCAATTACATTGAATGCAGCATGACGTAAACAAACACCGACTCCAGAGGCGCCAAAGTGGTTGCTGCTAGGACGCAGGATGAAGCGAAAAAGGCAAACAACGATTGCTGCGTATTTAAAAAAGACCAACGGTGTAAGTAGGCGGGACCGATCTGTCTGTTTATGCGTGTAGGTTCTAGTTTCAGTACGTTGTTGTCAGTGTTGGGACTTACTCGTTATAAGCGCCGAAGCCTCGTTGCTGACTTTAACAAGTCTCATCTACAAATATGATCCCTCATGAAGTTACTACTTTACACCAGAAGATAGTGGAGATGTGTAACCTTCAGGCTGAGCAAAGTTTTGGAGTTTTTAGAGTTTGAAATAGCCTCCCGCCGAGAGGCTCCCAGTCGGGGAGAGGAGGAGATGCGCGCAGCATGAAGAGCGCAAATATTAGATAAAAAGTATAATTGCCGGCAGGTCTGGTCTTTGTTGACTGATCACTTTGTCTGGTCATGACTGACTCTGATTATGAAGCAGAATATTGACTCTGATGAAGAAATTCACTCATCCAGCCGGGAGGATGGACGCTGCTGCAGCATCAGACAGCCGGTGCTGCACGAGAGGTGTGTGGAGTTTACAAGCTCCAAACGTTGGGTTTGATGTTGGTTTAACCTTCTCTGGGACGTGATGGATGTAGAAACGATGGTAAAACACCGCTAACGTGACAGACATAGCGACAATGTAAAAAAAAAAAAAACGTAAAAAGAGGCAGATGCCGATGCGTTATGTATGGAAGTCAAGTGTGCCACATAATCATAAGAAAAGTAAAATATAAAATTTAAATAGAGATTTATATATTTATATATAAATCAAAACTTTCCAAATATAATGAAAATTTCTAAATAACGTAAAAATATGAAGGAACATCTGTTGGTCAGGCTGAAAAGTTTGGGAACTACTGCTCTAAGTGATAAGTGAATATTGTTTTTTAATATATTTTATGTGCAGTTTTTTAGGGTTTTTATGTTTTCTGTAAAGATCGGTATGCTGAAAATCATTTAATGTTTTGCATAAAGTATGAGGTTTTGGTTAGTAATTGATTGGGAGAATAACAAATGACTGAATTAAATAGTGGGGCGCCTCTGTCAGTGCGCCCCAGGGCAGCTGTGGCTACATCGTAGCTCATCACCATCAGTGTGTGAATGGATGAATTATACACTGTAGTGTAAAGTGCTTTGGAGTCCTCACTCTGAGAGGCGCTATACAAGTGCGGGTCATTTATCATTTGCAGTGTTGATCAGGCAGAGCTTTGCTGCCAGCGCTCCACTGCATAACGGCTTCAAACACGTATATAAAAGTTAGTTTTTACGTAAACCGTTGGAGGAAATTACACAAACTGACTGAGCTCTAGTTAAGGCGCTTGCAATAGTTTGTGTGTGTGTGTGTGTGTGTGTGTGTGTGTGTGTGTGTGTGTGTGTGTGTGTGTGTGTGTGTGGTTGGGGGAGGGTACATTGGAACGTTGTCCCCCCCAGTTTGAAAATCCTATCTGCGCCCCTGGCTGTGTGTGTCCTCGTAATCTTATGCCACACACACACACACACACACACACACACACACACACACACACACACACAGGGCCGTGCAGAGATCTTTGACGGGACGGGTGCTCAAAGTAAAGAAAGCGGCACTTATAGAGCAATCCAACAAGCTAGAACATTCAGATAATGAGACCCTTGGGTTCAAACAACATAATAAAAATATATCAATTAGTGTCATTAGTGTTAATGTTAGTTCATAAATAATAGTTTTAGTTTTTAAAGCTGACTTATATCTAGAGATGTCACAACCACATTTTTGCCCCTGATCCGAGTCCAAGTTGTTTGATTTTTGAGCCCAGTCCAGTGTAGGAGCACTGTCCAGATGTTTATTGGAGAAACTAAACAACAGTTACTCAAGAACATAACACAACACAGGAGAGCCACCTCTTCAGGTCAAAACTCTGCAGTCCACCTTCACCTGAAGGACAAGGGACACACCTTTGAAGAGGTGGCGGTAGGCGTAATTTCAGCCGGCCATTCAGTCCGTAGTGTCGCCTCGGTCCCAGTCTTACCACTGGGGAGAAGGTCTGAGAAAAAGAGTCGCCTCGGCACCGAAAACGCAAATCTGACCTGTGTGTGAAACCAAATTCTGGTCCTGGAAGGGACCATAAGGGACCGAACCGATGCTAATGTGTAAGCGCCATATCAGACTTATGCTGGGTTTTACAAGACCAAATAAAGAAACAAGCTAACCAACTTCAGTTACGGTTTGAAGCTACAGGTGCTGGCCAGTAAATTAGAATATCATCAAAAGGTTGAAAATATTTCAGTAATTCCATTCAAAACGTGAAACTTGTACATTATATTCATGCAATGCACACAGACCAATGTATTTCCAATGTTCATTACATTTAAATTTGATA
Source organism: Nothobranchius furzeri (assembly GCF_043380555.1). Classification (NCBI taxonomy): domain Eukaryota; kingdom Metazoa; phylum Chordata; class Actinopteri; order Cyprinodontiformes; family Nothobranchiidae; genus Nothobranchius; species Nothobranchius furzeri. Next base: position 71,779,871 of record NC_091746.1, on the reverse strand, counting down.
TTCATAAGTGACAACTAATGAAAACTCCAAATTTGGTATCTCAAAAAATTAGAATATTCTGAAAAGGCTGAATATAGAAGACACCTGCTGCCACTCTAATCAGCTGATTTACTCAAAACACCTGCAAAGGCCTTTAAAAGGTCCCTCAGTCTTGTTTTGAAGGCACCACAATCATGGGGAAGACTTCTGACTTAACAGCTGTCCAAAAGACAATCATTGACACCTTGCACAAGGAGGGCAAGACACAAAAGGTGATTGCTAAAGAAGCTGGCTGTTCGCAGAGCTCTGTGTCCAAGCACATTAACAGACAGGCGAAGGGACGGAAAAAATGTGGTAGAAAAAAGTGTACAAGCTCTAGGGATAACCGCACCCTGCAGAGAATTGTGACGACAAACCCATTCAAAAATGTGGGGGAGATCCACAAAGAGTGGACTGCAGCTGGAGTCAGCGCTTCAAGAACCACCACGAGGAGACTCATGAAAGACATGGGATTCAGGTGTCGCATTCCGTGTGTCAAGCCACTCTTGAACATGAAACAGCGCAAGAAGCGTCTCGCCTGGGCCAAGGACAAAAAGGACTGGACTGATGCTGAGTGGTCCAAAGTTATGTTTTCTGATGAAAGCAAGTTCTGCATTTCCTTTGGAAATCAAGGACCCAGAGTCTGGAGGAAGAGCGGAGAAGCACAGAATCCACGTTGCATGAGGTCCAGTGTAAAGTTTCCACCGTCAGTGATGGTGTGGGGTGCCATGTCATCTGCCGGTGTTGGCCCACTCTGTTTCCTGAGGTCCAGGGTCAATGCAGCCGTCTACCAGGAAGTTTTAGAGCACTTCATGCTTCCTGCTGCTGACCAACTTTATGGGGATGCAGACTTCACCTTTCAACAGGACTTGGCACCTGCACACAGTGCCAAAACCACCAGCACCTGGTTCAAGGACCATGGTATCCCTGTCCTTGATTGGCCAGCAAACTCGCCTGACCTTAACCCCATAGAAAATCTATGGGGTATTGTGAAGCGGAGGATGCAATACGCTAGACCCAACAATGCAGAGGAGCTGAAGACGACTATCAGAGCAACCTGGGCTCTCATAACACCTGAGCAGTGCCACAGACTGATCGAGTCCATGCCACGCCGCATTACTGCAGTTATTGAGGCAAAAGGAGCCCCGACTAAGTATTGAGTGCTATACATGCACATTCTTTTCATGTTCATTCTTTTCAGTTGGCCAACATTAGAGAAACAAACATTTTTTCATTGGCCTTTAGAATATTCTAATTTTCTGAGATACCAGATTTGATGTTTTCATTGGTTGTCACCTATAAATATCAAAATTAAACGTAATAAACATCGGAAATACATTGGTCTGTGTGCATTGCATGAATATAATGTACAAGTTTCACGTTTTGAATGGAATTACTGAAATATTTTCAACCTTTTGATGATATTCTAATTTACTGGCCAGCACCTGTATTTCATAACCTTTAACCCTCCCACTGTCTTCACGGGGGACCCCGCCAGGAAAGTTGACCACTGAGCAGGATTGATGGTTTATCCCTTGAGGTCCACGTGTCAGGGGTGAGGTGGTGCTCACTCCTCACCCCTGACACGTGGACCTCAAGGGATAAACCGTCAATCCTGCTCAGTGGTCACCTTTCCTGGCGGGGTCACCCATTAGGACAGTGGGAGGGTTAAAAGAACTCTTTATTATCCCAACCAGAAACCCGTTCCCTGCAGTCCAAACAGCTCCAGACATTTTAGCAGAATCTGAATGATGGGAAGTCGTGATTAAATTGTGTAAATTAACTGGATGGTGAAACTTAAAGACCACTCTTCCCTATTGTACATTCGTTCTGCGTGACTTCATCATCCGTGACTTTGTTCTTTTTTACACAGCGCAGTAATAAATAGATGTTTACCTTAAAGCTGGCACGTTTCAGCTAGCGCCTCTAGCCATCATCACTCCTAATAGGCCCCAGGTGTTTTTGGCCAAACTGGGGGGAGCCACTTCGGACCACATGTGGCTCCAGAACCACAGCTTACAGACCACTGCTGTACCTGAACTCAGTGATTTTATGGTGAAGGGAATTTGGTTTTCTCTTCTTGTTTTTCCCCAGTTTCCAGGTTTCCAGTGGTGGCCCTGCTGATGTTTGGGGTCTTCTGTCTGGTGGCCGTCCTCATGTTCGTCGTCATATTACAGCAAGAAAAGTGAGTATTCCATCCTTACCTGGACGCTGCAACATTAATTAGGTTTTGGTAGAAAAGTTAAACAAGTAGAAGAAATAAGTTTGATTTAAAATGTCAGTTTGAATTTAAATTATATCTGAGATTAAACTGATGATTATTTTTTAACACCTTCAGGTTGATGTTTATTCTTTTGCCTCCTGTTCCTGGACCTAAAATCCGAGGAATCGACCCGGATCTTTTAAAGGTAGGTCTCACACGGCCACAGCGACGGATGCACTCCCTGAAAGAAGCCACTTGAAGCTTACAGAGTCCAGGAAGTTTAAAGAAACGTATATTTTTCCCATTTCAGAACACCAGAATCTCGGATTAAGTTTGTCACAATGAGAGCAGGCGGATTGGACACAAAATGCAAGAATCCAGAGCTCCTCAGCAGGAGCGGTTGCATAAATTAAATTCCTTTTATTTATGACGAGGAGCAAAAATCCAAAGGGGCAGGAATCTAAGGCCTAGTCCACACGTAGCCGGGGTTTTTTAAAAAACGAATATCCGCCCCTCCAAAAACTTGCATCCACACCACCGCGTTTAAAAAAAAAAACTCTGTCCACACGTACCCGGATAAATACATTGTTAAGGACATGCCAGACCTGTAGGCGGCAGTACTTCCCCCGTTCTTAACCTCGTCCTTCGTCTGTGGTCTTCCGCAAGGAGCAGTAATTCTGCTTGCCAGAACAAACAAGCAAAAAGCGCTTGGACAATTGATAAAGCGAGCGCAGCTCTGAGGGCATCCATGCTGTCGGCTAGTGTAAACACAGGTCGCACACGTGATGTCAGCATTTTTTGTCGTGGAAAGTGACGTTGCGGACCTTAAAACTCCGGTTTTGTCCGTCCACACGCAGACACCCAAAACGGAGAAAACGCAGATCTTCTCTTTGGCCGGAGTTTTTAAAATGATCCGTTTTCGTGTGAAAAAACTCCGTTTTCGTGTGGATGACAGGCCAAAACGTAGAAAAATATCTACGTTATGGCAGATCCCCGGCTACGTGTGGACAGGGCCTAAGCCTAGTGTACAAAACACTGAGTGACAGAAACAAAAGCTCACTTATGAGCAGGAACCTAGAGTTCTGGAGGGGAACAAAACAACAGGCCAACAACACACAGACAGTCGAGGCAGGGTTATATACGCAGGGGCTGGGTGATTACGGGAATTGGGCACAGGTGAGACTAATGACCTGAGAGGAGGAGCAGAAACAAGCAGGGGAGTTTCACGATACGAGCAAGGAGGAGGTTAGGACCCAAAATGCAGAAATCCAGGATGACACGAGGCAGGGGTGGAAGATGAAATAAAAATCCTTTATTTGGGGATAATCCAAAAGGCAGGGAGCCAAAAAACAAAAACCCAAATACTGAACGGGAGATCCAAAAACACTAGAGACTCAAGAAGCACTAATAGCACTAGAGATCCAAAAACGAGACGAGACTGAGGGGAATAAAAGTCAGCTCAGAGTCGAAAATAACGCCCAGATTCTTCACTTGTAGTGATGGATAAAAAGACACTGATTGTAGTTTAGGTAAAAGTTTCTCTCTCTGGGCCTCAGGACCGATGGCTAAAACTTCACACAGAACATGACAACGTTGTGTGGTGATTTAAATGACTTGTTATTTAATGAGCTATAAGGCGTAGGATTTCATAGCCAATATGAAATCAAACTTACGGATCTGTGAGGTTATTTTAAACCAGAAGATTGGAATTTTTTATTGCAGGGATTATGTAACAGCCTCGTATTCACTCAGAGACACCAGAAGAGAGAGTCGAGTTTAAAAGTTTAAAGATTTATTACTAAACAAATTAAACTAGACTAACTTTAACACTAAATGTTTGGTGTAACTGAGGCCCTGTCCACACGTAGCCGGGGATCTGCCAAAACGTAGATATTTTTCTACGTTTTGGCCTGTCATCCACACGAAAACGGAGTTTTTTCACACGAAAACGGATCTTTTTAAAAACTCCGGCCAAAGTGAAGATCTGCGTTTTCTCCGTTTCGGGTGTCTGCGTGTGGACAGACAAAACCGGAGTTTTAAGGTCCGCAACGTCACTTTCCGCGACAAAAAAATGCTGACATCACGTGTGCGACCTGTGTTTACACTAGCCGACAGCATGGATGCCCTCAGAGCTGCGCTCGCTTTATCAATTGTCCAAGCGCTTTTTGCTTGTTTGTTTTTGCAAGCGGAATTACTGCTCCTTGCGGAAGACCACAGACGAAGGACGAGGTTAAGAACGGGAGAAGTACTGCCGCCTACAGGTCTGGCATGTCCTTAACAACGTATTTATCCGGGTACGTGTGGACAGAGTTTTTTTTTAACGAGGTGGTGTGGATGCAAGTTTTTGGAGGGGCGGATGTTCTTTTTTTTTTTTAAACGGCTACGTGTGGACTGGGCCTAAGGTGGATGAGACGGAGAATGGTGTGATGTGGAATGTTGGTCAGAACCAGCAAATCCGAAGAAGCGATAAGTTCCGATGGTGACTTGCTCTTTAATAAACAAAATGTGTTTAGTTGGATTTTCAGAATGTCGCTGTTTTCCTTGTGCTTTTTATAATGATGTGGATGTATTGAAAGACAGAGAAAACAGCTAGTGAATAAAAGGCGTGTTAATGTAGAAAGCATAGCGTTTTTAACATGAGCATGTACACACAGAGACAGTATCAACGTGAATAAATCGTATGGCGGTAGCTCTTACGTACTTTGATTGTAAAAGTAGCTCACAGGCCAGAAAAAGTTGGGGAGCCCTGCATTAGAGCAACAGCTTTTAATATTCTGATAGTTTGATGTGAATGTTACCGTTGTGAATATTGTGCTGAGCCTTGTTTTGAAGTAGAAATCTCAATTCAACCTTCTCCTAAAATCATTCAGCCCAATTCCGGAACCCCTCTCAGATAACTCGTCTGGCGTTTGAGCCTCGTTGTCATGACATGAGTTTGGTAAACCGCTGGCTCTGGTCCTTTGTGTGTGGTGTCTTCGGGGGTGAGCCACCATGTTCTGTAGCTGTTGTTTAGTCTCCCCACGTGCTGCTCAGAGCATTCCTGTCTGGCTGCCTGGTCTTCAGGACGTACAAGTCTCTGTGGTTTAAACTGAACCGGTGCGTGGTGTGCTGCATGGATGGAATTCCCAGGTTCTTCTGCTGGTCTTGGGAATTCGACTGTTCCTTTGTTTCTTTCCAGGAACAGGATCCTGCCCATTGAGTTAGTTAGGATGCACTGATGGTGGCTTTGCTTCTCAGTGTGTGAATGTTCGTACTGTAAAGCGCGTTGGAGTCCCAGACGTAGAACAGCACTGTTTTATTATTATTATTATTATTATTACTATTATTATTATTATTATTATTATTATTATTATTATTATTATTATTATTATTATTATTATAAGTGGCTAGGAGTTGGGCTAAATTCTCAACAGTTTGAGATTCTGGTGGATCTGTTGTCTCTGATCTTTTCTCGCTTCACTTTCATCACGTTTTTGATTCAGCTCACAACTTTTAAAACATATCTGGATAAACTGGAAATGAAACCTGCAAGATCACTTGCTTTACTCTGTGATGGACTGCGTTGACTTGCCTGATTTATTTCCTGTTGTCTCCCAGAAAGGAAAGCTTCGAGAGCTGACGTCCATCCTTGGTGGTCCTCCCGACCTGAGACCAGAGCTCTACAACAGCGACCCCTGGGTGGAGTTCATCGATCTGGACATTGAGGATCAAAATGAAAAACTGACCGATCTGGACACAAACTGCCTGATGGACCACTCCCTGTCCACCAACTACTCCCCACTCTCAGGTGGCTTCAGAGATGATGACTCGGGTCGCTCCAGCTGCTGTGAACCAGATCTGCTCAGCGAGTCAAACTCCTCACCCATCCACCCTTTCACCCAAAACCAGACCCTGCTTAAGGAAGCACCATATCAGAAAGCCTCCGATCTGGGTTTCGGGGTCCAAAGCTCCACCAGGGTGGACCCTTCTTTGGTATCACCGTGCAGAGAGGCGGTGTACACCATGGTCTGTGAGGTCAGGTCATCTGGGAATGTTCTGCTGTCGCCTGAGGAGCAGACTGAGGTGGAGGAAAATACTCACAAAGAGATCGTGATGGAGAAAGAAGAGGAACCGAAACAAGTTCAGCTTCTTTTGATGAGTTCAGATCACAGAGAACTCTCCAAAAGGACCCTTCAAGATCCCTTCCAATCTGGAGTTAACCCAAATCCCACACACTATCCTTCTCCTAACCAGGATTCCAGTACCATCCCCCAGTCTCCCCTAACCCCAGCACCAGTCTACACGGTGGTGGAGGGGGTCGATGGACAGAACAGCCTTTTACTTACACCAAACTCATCGCCAACCCCCCACCTAATAATCCCAAAGGCTGGTCCAACGCCGGACGGCTACCTGACACCCGATCAGCTGGGAAGCATCACGCCATAAATCAGAAGAGAACACAAAGACCATTTCAGACCGAAAGGAGAACAAATCCTGGACTGTTGAGTTGAATTTCAGCTCACCATACTCAGTGTGGGGGTGGGGGGTAACTCTACCTCATACATGGCATCTCCTTATGGGACTTTTAGGGCAAAGATGGTTATGTCACTGGAAAATCCAGAGAAGGCTGGCGCTGAGAACAAACCCAGGATTTAAGTCCACCTTCAGTCAGATTGTTGGTGTAGATTTTCACGTATCTGGGTCATGGAATGCTTATGGAGATCTGAATGACAAGGAAGACCAATCTTAATGTGACCACACGGTGGTTAGACATATATATGACCACATGGAGCAAGAATGGTCTCTTAACTTCCTGACAGACAGACTTATCGTGATGTTTCGGCCACCAAGAGGGAAAGTTGTTTCCTGCTTGTAGACCAGCAAGAGTTCATGTAGCCGGATTCCTGTTGAATCAGGTTCTCATTTGTTCTCATTTGGTTTCTAAAAATTGGATCAGTTAAAATTTCTTGTTTCATTGTAAGATTTTTTTTAAAGAGCAAGTCACCCCCATATCAACTTTTTTGCTGATAAACTACATAAGTGCGTGTCTAATCGTGCTGCAGACACGTGTCGTCAATAGTTTTGCACTTTAGTGCATTTTAGTTAAAATTTAAATTTCCTGCCTAAAACTGTCAGTGTTGTGCCGTTGTCAGGTAAAATCTCTGCACTGCATTTGAATTTAAATCTGCCATCGCTACTGGCTAAGAGGTACCTTAGAACGTTAGCTGGTACCATATGATGTCACAATGTCGTTGTGAGCCTGTGTGTATTTGTTAGTGGCTCCGCCCTCTCGGTCTGCTAGGCAACAGCATTTGTTGCATTTTTCAAACAGGAAGTGGGAGTGGAGTAATACTCTGGTAGGGGGTGACTTGCTCTTTAAAGGTGTGCATGGGGTGTGTGTGTGTGGGGGGGGGGGGGGGGGGGGACTTGACTGTTGTGTTGTAAAGTGCCTTGGGGGATTCTAGGAATCTAGAGGACACCATACAGATACCGGGCACTTATTGTAAAAGGGAAAAAACGTAGCAGTCTGAAGCATTACTTAGCATTAATAACATCACCATGAGTGATGCTGTTCATGTTACAGGTCGTCCGTTTCTTCAGTATTAATACAAAAATAATGCTGCTTTTTGTTCACCGTGTATTTAATGGCACATTGTTTAATGTGAGATGGGAAACCGTGCAACATTTTATGTAGCTTTTTTATGTTTAAGGTCAGTCTTACCATTGAAAACATTTCTATAACCAAGTTTATTGTTTTATAAAAGCGAGAATAATTTTTCTACAGTATCTACTAATGAGAGGGGTTATCAGTGTTAAAGTCAGCCCATCTGCTTCCGGACCACGGGTCCCCGGAAGAACGAAAAAATGAATGCAAGTCAATGTGGCTAAAAATGATATTTTCTAATGCCGCTTGTTATGTTTCATGGATTTCACATATGATGTCCGTGAATTCTAAAGAAGCTTTTTGATATTAAGAACGTGCTTATTTTCGAATGGGAGAAACACTATTTTAGTTTTCGTGTGAAAATAAGTCCAGGACTACAAATGCGCTTCACGAAAATGACGTCATCGAACCAGACACGGAGAAAAACTGATGGAAAAGGGCTTTAAGTTCAGCAAACTTCAAATCCTTCGCACACGGCAAAAGAACCACCGTAAAATTGGCCATTTGGGAAGTAGCAGCTACGCTACTGATAAACCTCAAAGTACGTGACTGGCGTGTTCGAAACACCCATCATTACTTTTAATTTAAATTGCAGTACAACATATGTGTGATCCAGGGCGTAAGGCAAAGCAGATTAGAAAATAGCTTTTTTAGCCTTGTTGACTTGCATTCATTTTTTCATTCGCCCCATGAGCTTACCGGAAAGGGAGGAGACTTAGGCCTAGTCCACACGTAGCCGGGGTTTTTTAAAAACGAATATCCGCCCCTCCAAAAACTTGCATCCACACCACCGCGTTTTAAAAACAAACTCTGTCCACACGTAGCCGGATAAATACGTTGTTAAGGACATGCCAGACCTGTAGGCGGCAGTACTTCCCCCGTTCTTAACCTCGTCCTTCGTCTGTGGTCTTCCGCAAGGAGCAGTAATTCCGCTTGTAAAAACAAACAATCAGAAAGCGCTTGGACAATTGATGGATCGGGTAGTGACAGAGCGCAGCTCTGAAGGCTTCCATGCTGTCGGCTAGTGTAAACACAGGTCGCACACGTGATGTCAGCATTTTTTTGTCGCGGAAAGTGACGTTGCGGACCTTAAAACTCCGGTTTTGTCTGTCCACACGCAGACACCCAAAACGGAGAAAACGCAGATCTTCACTTTGGCCGGAGTTTTTAAAAAGATCAGTTTTCGTGTGAAAATCTCTGTTTTCGTGTGGATGACAGGCCAAAACGTAGAAAAATATCTACGTTTTGGCAGATCCCCGGCTACGTGTGGACAGGGCCTTAGGCTCCGTATTTATGAATTTGTGTGGATTGACTTTAAAGGTGTGGTGTACTGATACATCATTGTTAAATATTTTTTTCTGGTTATAATCAGTAACTCTTGAGTTTCACATGCAGGCTGAACATGAAAATAGTCTCCTACACCTATCTCATGCATTAGTTTCTGATAGAAAACACAGTGAAACTCTAGGATTAGAAAATACTCACAGATCTACATCACACTAGACATCTAGGCTAGTTTAAGCTCACCGTTAGCATTAGCAACTTCACCACATGGCAGAACTCCTCCAGGCGTCTGAGGCCTAGTCCACACGTAGCCGGGTTTTTTTAAAAACAAATATCCGCCCTCCAAAAACTTGCATCCACACCACCTTGTTTTTAAAAAAAACTGTCCACACGTACCCGGATAAATACGTTGTTAAGGACATGCCAGACCTGTAGGCGGCAGTACTTCCCCCATTCTTAACCTTGTCCTTCGTCTGTGATCTTCCGCAAGGAGCAGTAATTCCGCTTGCAAAAACAAACAAGCAAAAAGTGCTTGGACAATTGATAAAGCGAGCGCAGCTCTGAGGGCATCTATGCTGTCGGCTAGTGTAAACACAGGTCGCACACGTGATGTCAGCATTTCTTTTTGTCGCGGAAAGTGACGTTGCGGACCTTAAAACTCCGGTTTTGTCTGTCCACACGCAGACACCCAAAACGGAGAAAACGCAGATCTTCACTTTGGCCGGAGTTTTTAAAAAGATCCGTTTTCGTGTGAAAAAACTCCGTTTTCGTGTGGATGACAGGCCAAAACGTAGAAAAATATCTACGTTTTGGCAGATCCCCGGCTACGTGTGGACAGGGCCTTATTTGTGGAGATAAAACATCACCATTGCAAGTCAGTGGTACAGTCGCGCTGCTGTTATCCAACCTGGGGCGAGATGTCAGAATACCAGGAAATAAGACTCAACAACCTGCTGTCTGAAGCTCAGCTGTGCCATGGGCATCTTTTAGCTCCTAGGAATGGTGCACCGGTATATTTGTCCCTTCGAAAACGACTTACAAGGCATTCATTCCTACTAGAGACCTCTGCAAATGTATTGATTAAACAAGTCAACCACTCCTTTCTAAAGTTAGTTTTGGGCTCATTTTTGCTTTTAAAAAGTGAAGCTAAATGGTCATCTGTGTAAAACCTGTACAGCTTTTTAACTGTTCCACAGTGTCGACAAATAAAAATCATTTAAACTGTATCTTTTCCTCTCTCATTGCTCAACAAAACAAAACTTTCCCCAATGTTTCCCTAGATAAAACGTTCCTAATCACATTGGGGAAGTTGGAGTTAAAGAGCAAGTCACCCCAAAATCAACTTTTTTTTCTGATAAACTATATAAATGCTGCAGACGCGTGTCGTCAATAGTTTTGCACTTTAGTGCATTTTAGTTAAAATTTAAATTATCTGCCTAAAACTGCCAGTGTTGTGCCGTTGTCAGGTAAAAACTGCACTGCATTTGAATTTAAATCTGCCATCGCTATTGGCTAAGAGATACCCTAGAACGTTCGCTGGTACCATATGATGTCACAATGTCGTTGTGTGTGTGTGTGTGTATTTGTTAGCGTCTCCGCCCTCTCGGGTCTGCTAGGCAACAGCATTTGTTGCATTATTCGAACAGGAAGTGGGAGTGGAGATATACTCTGGTATGGGGTGACTTGCTCTTCAATTTTCAAGGAGCCTAAGCTTTCCTGAAGGTGGGAGCTGAAGTTCCCTAACAGAACAACTGAGGGGCAATGGTAGCAGATCCCACGGACCTGTGGTCTGCGTCGTCTCCCCAAGAAGAACGTTCTTTCAAAAATATATATAAATACAACTATTTGTTGTCTCCTAAAACGTGAAAGAATAGAGACAATATTGGTTTATTAAATATACAGTATACTGTATATATAAAACTGTCATGACGTGAAGATTCCCCAAAGGTAACATTCGGAAAACCTTTCTCTCTAAAGGTTTCATGATCTCATTTTCAGAAGATGGAGGTTGGAGTTAACCCAGAAGTTCCATCATAATGACACAGATGGTGCTAAATGTCGGGAAAGTTGGGAGTGTGTTTAAATATAGACACAAAAATACTACACATATGACAAATGTTGTTTTATATTCACATAAACATTTTATACAACAATGTTTGATGAGTGCTAACAAACTGAATGAGAAACCTAACATAATTTTTGTAAATATTCACTTGTGAGCACCCCCTACTGTGGTACAATGATGTACTAACAACGCGTATTGGTCGACGTTTCTCCCTGAAGTCCTTGAACGCATCTGCTGTCGAGCTCGTGCCAATAGCAACTTTTAGCGGCTATATGTTAGCTTCTTTTTAGCTGCACGCCAACGTCTCTACAGCAAAGTAAAAGCAGTTAAATTATATTATTTTCACATTATTAGGTAAAAACATGACAAAGTCAAACTGCGTGAACCTTGACAGGTTTATGGAGGAATTTGGACACCTGGAGCAGGTAAGTCAGCGTGCTAACTATAGCTCAGTGCTTGTTTTAGCCTTTTGTGCTAAATCTGATGGAATAACCCGTTTTCATATCCGACATAAACTACTTTTCACTTTGCTGTTTGTTACGTTTAGTAAACTTAATCACAAATAACGAATAAAGTGAGGGTTTACGGTTTGGTTTATTGTGTGGTAAAATAGGAACTGAAATGTTTCTATTTTTATCGTCACTAACCAGAAAATCATGGAGTTTCATGGTAAGAACAGCGTGTTGGAGGTCATTCTAGAGGATGCCAAAAAACTTGATAAGTTTCATCAAACTAAAGAAAAGAGCCTGATTGAGGGTGAGACTTTATCCTTTCATTTAAAATTAAACTGAGTTATTAATGTTTGAATGTCTCCATCTACTGGCGGTTTGGTGAAATGACAGCCCAGACCACCTGCTTGTGTCAGCTGTTAATTAGGAAACGGGAATTGAGAAATATGGCTTCTCATAACGTTTTTATGCATTTAATAAACCTTTTGTTGCAACTTTTGTGTAAATTCAGTTTGTGTCATTTTAGATGTGTTTTTGTATGAACTATTGAATATTTTTCTTCTTCATATTATTGTTCTCTCTAGAGGAAAAGTATAAGTTTAGATAATTATTGTCTTTCTGTTTGAACTTAAGAAAGAATATCTAACACATCAGTGTCACTTTTATGTTGTAGAAATATGGGAAATTAACAAGACATAGCTTATCATTTTGGTTGTTGTGCTGCAGAAAAAGATTGCCTTCGTGTCACTGTGAACCAGCTGCAAAAGACTCTGCAGGAGCAGTTTGACCTCAGAGGTAACTCTAACACAGAGGCAGACTGGCCATCGGGAGTACAGACACCTTTCTCTGTGGGCCGATTGGTGAGCGGGATGATGTGGCTGAAAACAACCTCCATCCCCAATAAAAAGGTCTGATGAGGGAAAACAGGAATAGTTTTGTTAACGAGTACATGCCAGTGGTTGAATCTGTTGTCAAATCAGTGCAGGTGTGAAATGAGGAGTCTGAGTTTAAAGGGCTTCTGTAAGTTTTTATATTAGGAAACAACCATGCTCTTTTCTAAGTCCCTTAAATCTAATTTCTTCCCAATTCTGATGCTCTGTTTAAACTTGAACATTTTATCTAGATAAATAAATGCTGTCATCTGATTGGCTGATTAGCTTTAGTATCAGGTGGTGACCCTAATAATGTGGTGAGTGTTTTTGCTGTTTTCGAAACAAGATGTATGATTTACATCTGCTTTACAACATGGTGTAATTTTAATAAAGCTGTGGTTAGAGAGTACACTTGAGGAATTAAATGTTAATATGTTTGTTTCAGTGGAGAACGAGAGGCTGCAGAACGACATTCTTAATCTGAAACAACAGAATGAAAGAGCAGAAGAGGTGAGAACAGACAACGGCCTCAGCTTAACGGATCTCTGAATGTTTCCTATAAACCTGAAGCAAGGTGAAGACTAGTCCGATCTGTGGTCACCACCTCCTCTAAGCTCTATCATAATTGTGGAATGGTCTGGAACTGAAAGAGCAAGTAGCCCTCTACCAGATTCTTAGTCAACTCCCACTTCCTGTTTGAAAAATGCAACAGATGTTGTTGCCTAGCAGACCGAGAGGGCGGATCCGCTAACAAATACACACAGGCTCACAACGACATTGTGACATCATATGGTACCAGCTAATGTTCTAGGGTACCTCTTATCCAATAGCGATGGCAGATTTAAGATTTAAGATGCAGTGCAGAGTTTTTACCTGACAACAAGGCGTTGCATGACTTAATTATTTTTAAAGTCGACAGTCAAGTAATGTAAATCGAGTCGACTTTGACTAGTTGATGACATCATACACCTGAAGCGGGTTGGTTCACTGGAGTTTTTGACAATTAAAATTGTGCCCACATTTTTTAAGTTGAACAACTCTTTTAACTAACAACGGTAGTTTCTGCATCCTGTTTCAGCCCCCCCCCCCCCCTCCCCCCGGCACAGCGGCCGCAAACTCACTGATGCACCTGCAGCCTCTCGGAGTTCCTGCTGCTCTAAACATTAAAATAATTATTTCATTTTCTGTTCCTCACTTCTGATTACCTTCAATGGTGTCTGTTTGTTGCAACCACCAGGTACAAAAACTAACTTGTTTTTCAGGGTTTCCCTTACATAGGCGTAGCCGTGGCGGCCTGCCACGGCTGAAATCTTACCGCCACGCCTACAAGATCCCAAGTTTTATTTATTTTTTTTTTTTTGCGCTGTTTCCCGAAGAAGCAGCGGGAACTACTATGTTGTCGCTTGTGATCACAGCCGGCGGGCAGCAAGAAGAAAGGCGCAGGCAGAGCAGGGTGCAGTTACAGCATAAGTTACTGAGTTTAAAATTAGAAAGGTAGCAGTGGGTATAATGCTTTGTTGTTTACATGTTTCAGCAGCATTAAGATAAACGAGTGTTGACGATCTTGCCAGGTTTTCCTCCCCCCACCAGGCTAAGCATCACTTATTCATGTAAAATGTATTTATTTTTTCATGTCTGACTTTAACCGCATCTAATACTGTATTACGATGTGAGCGCAACAGCGACAACTTAAGATCGATGTGTGAGCAGCGTGAGAGGTCGGGTGTTTTTATCTGAACCCTTAAAACCTCCAGCAGGCTACGCTGCACTATTGACGTGTTAGCGCGCGGCGCTAACAACTTAGCGACGTGACATGTCTCGGAGAAAGCGTAAAAACACGTTGGACGCTTCTTCTGAAGCGGGAAAATAACGCTTCTTCTTAAGCAGAGCACAACGTCGCCTCGGCTCGTTCACGGCTGAGCTGGTACCGGACTGGGCTCGATAACTGACCCAGCACAGCCACTGGGTCATTGGAGCTGCCCCGTGACTGCCTGATGGAAAACCAGCGGGTTTTATCAGACTCGTAAAGTTTCTTGTTTTTGCTGGGGACCCCCTGTATTTTACTGCTTCCTCCTGCAGTCTTCCCCTATTAACATTTAAAATGATTCTGTAAATTCCGTGTATCAATAGAAACGATCTATGCCTCTGCCAGCTGCAGTAAATGTAGTTTCCAAATAATAAATAAGAGGTGCATTCATCTGTGTATCTCCTTTGATCCACATTAGTGATATTTTCAGCACCAGAACAGTGAAGCAAAGAAAGATTCCTGAGTTTGTTAGTAATTTTATTCATTAGGTGCATCTAACCTGTTCTATTTTTCTCTGAAATGAGATCAAATCAGTGCTTCTATGGGTTGTCTCCAATCTGCACTGGAAATTTTTACTTTATTTAGAGACGTGTCATAATTTTTCTCCAAGCCCCCCCCCCCCGCCACAGCTGGAAAAATTCCTAGGGGAAACACTGTTTTTATTTGACTATTTTTCTGTCCTGCCTGTTTATTATCTTCCTGCATCTCCTCTCAATCCTAAAGAAAAACTGCTACCTGGGTTCATATATATTCACCTTATGAGTTACCTTTGAACTGCAGTTCTAAAAGATCTACCGACCGCTAAAACAGCAGAGTACGCGCCGGCCGCATCGGTAAGGTGCGTCACCGGAGGACAAAACAGGTGATGCGCCCTGATCCACAGCAGCGAAACGCATCAGGCACAAATAAAAGACAGAAAACATCAAAGGAAATGAGCCGACATGAACGATCGCGTGTTAAATTAGTTTTTGAGGTGGCGACACCTGATTTGATAATGTTACTGTGGCCGTGCTCAGGACGCAGATGTCTGGAGCGCGTCAACGATCAGAGCTTTGCATGTGCACGCTGGTTAAGGTTAGGATGGGGGTGAGGGGAGAGGGTAAAGGTCACAATTCGGTCAAAAGTCCGTTTTACGGCGGGCGTCAGATACCGACGCTCTGGCACAGCGCGTCACCTCCCAACGCGCAGCAGCTCGTCACCTGCTGCCTTTTCCGAGGACTGCATCTTGTCGATCATTATCACGTGACAGCGACTAGTCGATGACAGGCATAAAAAGTCACTACAGAGCAGTGAAGTCGACTAGTCGATACAACCCCTACTGACAACGGAACAACACCGACAGTTTTAGGCAGAAAATAAAAATTTCTACTAAAATGCACTGAAGTGCAAAACTATTGACTTCACGTGTCTGCAGCACGATTAGACACGCATTTATGTAGTTTATCAGGAAAAAAAAGCTGATTTGGGGGTGACTTGCTCTTTAAGCAATGTCAAAACATAAATCGTTTCACATCCCTTTATTAAAAATATTTTTGTTCACAATACAAAGATGACAAGGTTTCCTAATTTCATATGTTTGAGTAGCCATTTAGCTAATATCTAGGTTGTGTATAAATAAGAATTAGCATGCACGTGTCATAATGGTGGTTGATATCGTGTTTTATCAGGTTACTCGTGGATTTTTTTGTTTTCCTTTGAGTTGAAATAAGAAGGCAGCCACTTTGTTATTTATCGTGTGGAAATGTGGAAATGTGACGGATTGGATGAGGTTTAATACATTTTTCTTCTCCTCGCTCCATTTTAGAGCATTTTTGTTAAATTTGGACTCAGTTGTGCTGATATCGTATTTTTGTAATTTCTGTTGTTAATTGTTTGTTTTACGGCACATTACTGGCTCAAAATATAAACAAATGAATGAATGAATAATAACAGTAAACAAAAAAAACAGCAGGAAACTCTAATCTGGTAACATTAAAGCTCAGACGTTTGGTTTGTCCTACAGAAACTTTAGGGCAGAGTGGAGCGCATCAGAGGTTTTCTGTGTTGTTAACCCAGCTTGTTGGTTAAAAGGTGAAAGAGAAGCAGGTTCAGCAGCTGGTCAGCAGAATGAGAGCAGAGGAAGAACATCACCAGAGGGCGCTAGAGGCCGTCAGACAGCAGTGCCACAGGGAGGCTCTTCATCAGCGTAAGAACACCTCACACACACATCTGCTAGCACTGAACCAGCTGCTCCAGAGCTGTTGGTGATCCACAGATCTGGATCATAAAGATGAGATGAGACGTTTTGACCTTTTGATTTAAACTCATTTCCACCAAGCGTCACAGTTCAGCCCAACCCGAGCTCACAGGTGTTTGGTCCTTTAAAAGAAACAGTTGAAACTGTTTATTGTGAGTTAGTTCCCAGTTTTCTCTGGTAAAAAAAAACATTTAATGGCACCTAACATCTCTACCTGCATGGCCCCCAGAGTAGTTGCTGTGGTTGTTTGTTCTGTTGCAGTAGAAACTAAAGATGCTGAGGTGAAAAAGCTTCTGGAGGAAAAAGACCTGGACCTGGAGGAGATGAGGCGGAAGCTGAAGGACCAGGAGAGAGAGAGGCAGAGCGAGCTCCTGAAGTTACAGATGGAGGTCAGAACAAGTCATAGTTCAAGCTTTGCAGCTGATCCTCTGATCTCTTTCTAACTAGAGGTGTGAGAGTACAACAAACATAAACTATCCTACTACAAACATTTCTAATCGTTTTCATTCATCATAATCAATAATGCTGAAGACCACGAAAGGTGGAACTCGAAAGTGAGGAAGTGAAGCACCCGGACCGTTTATGAGGAGCACATAACAGGAAGTTCTTCCTGCATGTGATAATCAGAGGTGTGAATCTTCTTCCTGTGAGTTAGAAATCTGCCCGGTGTCTGACGCAGTGAGCCGCCGATGTGATGGAGTGGGTCGTTCTGGAAGTCCATGCATCGCGTGCTAGGATGGTACGGTAGGGAAGCTGTTGACAGACAAACAGTATGAGCAGCTAACAAGCTAGGAAGTGTTAGGAAAATGTCTTAAGTAACCAAACTGGGAAATTTTGGATCGATTCAGATTCTTCATAAATAAGAATCTCGATATGGATGTGAATCGTTTTTAAGCAGCACCACAAGTTGAGTGCAGAGAGAATGACCACATAGAGGTTATAAACTCAGCAGAGTGAGACTGGCGTTCATCCTCCTGGGCGCGGATAATCGCTTTAACACTCTGAGTCGTAATCGAATCGTCTTTATTGTGAGGTCACAAACGGGGACTTTCTGAAACGGATCATTTGTGGCGTTTAGTTCTCAAGACGGAACTCGGACAGAAAACGAATGGCTGGTTTCTTCGTGTTGGGAGTGTTCCTAGAAGCAGTAGAGACCCACATGGTAGCACAAAGGATGCTGAAGGTGAGACGCCTTGAACCGTGTCAACGATTGTTCTGTAAAGGGCTTTGGGGCCTCTGACTTAGAAAAGCACTATACAGATGTGAAATATTATTGTTTTTATTGTGGTCACCATCCGATATGGTCCTCACCGAGCCGCGACTGTTGTCACCCTACCAGCTACGGAGTTAGACTGAGAAAAGTCTTACTTCTTTCCGGAGAAGAGGATTGTTGAACCTCAGATTCAGGAGGAGCAATGTGGTTTTCGTCCTGGCCGTGGAACACTGGACCATCTGTGTACCCTTAGGGGGATCCTGGAGGGTGTGTGGGAGTTTGCCCAACCAGTCTACATGTGTTTTGTGGATTTGGAGAAGGCGTTCGACCGCGCCCCTCGGGGGGCCCTGTGGGGGGTACTCCGGGAGTATGGGGTACAGGGCACTCTGATACGGGCCGTTAGGTCCCTGTATGACCGGTGTCAGAGCTTGGTCCGCATTGCCGGCAGTAAGTCGGGCTCGTTCCCAGTGAGAGTTGGACTCCGCCAAGGCTGCCCTTTGTCACCGATTCTGTTCATAACCTTTATGGACAGGATTTCTAGGAGCAGCCAAGGTGTGAAGGGCATCCGTTTTGGTGGCCTGAGGATCAGGTCTCTGCTTTTTGCAGATGATGTGGTCCTGTTGGCTTCATCAGAACGTGATCTTCAGCTTTCGCTGGAGCGGTTTGCAGCCGAGTGTGAAGCAGCTGGGATGAGAATCATTATCTGCAGCGATGCGGGCGTTGTACCGGTCTGTCGTGGTGACGAGAGAGCTGAGTGAGAAGGCGAAGCTCTCGATTTACCGGTCGATCTATGTTCCTACCCTCACCTATGGTCATGAGCTTTGTAGTGACCGAAAGAACGAGATCACGGATACAAGCGGCTGAAATGTGTTTTCTCCGAAGAGCGGCTGGGTTCTCCCGTAAAGATAGGGTTAGAAGCTCTGTCATTTGGGAGGGGCTCGGAGTAGATCCGCTGCTCCTCCACATCGAGAGGAGCCAGTTGAGGTGGCTCAGGCATCTGGTCTGGACGCCTCCCTGGTGAGGTTTTCAGGGCACGTCCAACCGGGAGGAGACCTAAAGGTAGACCCAGGACACGGTGGAGGGACTATGTCTCTCACCTGTCCAGGGAACGCCTTGGGACTCCCCCGGAGGAGCTGGCCCAAGTGGCTGGGGAGAGGGAAGTCTGGGCCTCTCTGCTTAGACTACTGCCCTCACGACCCGACTCCAGATAAGTGGCTGAAAATGGATGGATGAGGATGTGTTTGCAAACAAACTAACAGTTGTGCAAAAGTTTTTGTCAGCATTAAGTCACAAAGTGTCTTCATTTTGTCTCCAACTCCTCCCAAAGGCTCCTCAACTCTAAAACTGCTCCAGGAATGTTTTGATCTTGTTCTTGCTGCCAGTAGGATGAGAGTGAGACTCCAGAGGAAAATTAGGTTAAGACATGTTATATCTGAATGTAACGACTTCCTGGATGGACTATAGGCCACCTTCAGAGACGACTAGAGTGGGATGGGCGACTGCTGGACACGAGGAAGGGGCTTTGAGTTGATGATTTGTTATAAACAGGAAGCTTGTTGTTTAATCTGCTTCACTGAGGCGTTTGTGCCTGTGTGTTTTAACAGTTAGGTGCAAAGTTAGCCAGAGCTCAGAGTTCAGCTCAAAGGAGCCACCAGCAGCAGCTGCATGGACCCAACCTGCTTCCACAGAGCGTCTTCAAGAGGGTGAGAAACCTCACACGCTGCAGCTTCCTGACCAAGAAACTAATTAGTTTACAATTAGTAGGGTTTCAGAGGTCTTCGACTCCACACGGCTCCTCTCTCTAACCGTGCGGATTACATTTTTCTCCAGAAACTGCAGTATTTCCAGGAGGAGAAGAATAAAGAGATTTCGGCGTTACGTCAGAGAATCAGAGAGCTGGAGGCGAGTCAGCGAGCTAGCAGCCTCAGCGACAGCAAGAGGAGAAAGATGTAGCTGTTCAGAGGCTGAGCGGGCTTCAGCCAACCCCTCGCCCCAGAACTTCTGCTGCGTTCCGCAGAACGTTCTCCTCTGAGCCCTCGTGTGATTTATCTGCTCCACCGTGCTGCATGCAGGTGAGCAGCGTGCTGCGAGCACATTTAAACACACGCTGCACCGTCTGAGACCTCAATCCAATTAGACTCCTGCTGGGTGGGGGGGGGGGGGGGGGGCACTCCTGAATGAATGAGAGCCGGAGGAATAATCTGCTTTAAGAAATCAAAGCTGTTTATAGCTTTTCATTCAAGGAAACCATTTCATCAATTAGTTGTTGGGTTGCTTTTAAAGTCCCCAAAGTCAAATAAAAGCGTTTTAACGTCTTCATTTGTACTTTTTCTTCCTTTAGCTGTAGTTCAGTGAAAACTGGATCTCTGATTTAACAGTGATGTTTAATTGTCTCTCAATGCGTTATTAAAGCAATCCCAGACCATCCAATATTTATTATAACACACTATAATGTTTTCTTTCTGCAGCTAAAGCCGGCGATGGGGGTTGGAGAATATTTTCACATTCAGCGAGCATGCGTAGCTCAGAGTGTCCGATCATACTTCAGAAAGGACAAGTATTCTTTTAAGGCAGCAGGCTGCTGGAAGCGTGGTTTATGCTTGACGCAAATGAGACGCGCATCGGAACTTTCAGCGTTAATGACCCTCTGCGGCTCGTCTCCGCTGTGAGCCAATCTTCTCCTAGACTGTAGGGGGCGACATGGGGCTCTTCGACATGAATACAACACTGCACCATAGAAGTAGAAATCATTGTTTACAGCATAGGGAGCCTAAAGGTTGGTTTATGCTTGACGCGTCCGCGCAGAAAAGTTGTGTCATTTTGCGTCATTTTAACAACCACGCCCCTCCACCGCGCCTCCGCACGGCCCAGAATTTCCGCAACTCGCACCTCGGAAAATTTCTAACCACGCGGACGGTCGGGCGCGGAAAAACATGGCGGACCGGCAAGAACTAGTATGGCAGAGGTTCGTAAATACAGACATTTGAATGATTCAGCTCTCAGAGATCACCGTGATCAACATGTTGTTAATAATTCTTGGAGAGAAATAACTCGCACTGTCAGAAAAGACAAGAACGCTGTTAAATATGCTGGAATGCCATGTTGTAAACAGTAATTTCTACTTCTACTATGGTGTAGTGTTGGGTGCATGCCGTAGAGCTCCATGCTGCCCCCTACAGTTTGGGAGAATATTGGCTCACCGCAGAGACAAGCTGCACGAACCATAAACGCTGCGAGTTGTGAAGAGCGTTCCATCCGCGAGCCGCATCACCGCGCGGAAAGTAAATGCGTCAAGCATAAAACCAAGCTTAAGTCACGCCCATCTGCTTCCGGACCATGGGTCCCCGGCAGAATGGAAAAATTAATGCATGTGGGGGGGGGACGGACGCTATTTTAGGTTTTGTGTGAGATAAGTCCAGGACTACAAATGCTCTTCCCCAGAGTGACATAATCAAACCAGACACGGAGAAAAACAGGAGAACTGGCTGTAAGTCCAGCGAGCTTCAAATCTTTCCTTCAGGAGGAACGAACCATAAATCTGGTCATGTGGTAAGTAGCAGCTACGCTAGGGGGGAGGAGATTCTGTGGTGACGTCACTTAAGCGACGTACCGGTCTCTGGTGTGTAGTCATGCTAATTAC
Source organism: Nothobranchius furzeri (assembly GCF_043380555.1). Lineage (NCBI taxonomy): Eukaryota > Metazoa > Chordata > Actinopteri > Cyprinodontiformes > Nothobranchiidae > Nothobranchius > Nothobranchius furzeri. Next base: position 71,758,440 of record NC_091746.1, on the reverse strand, counting down.
GAACATTTATAAGCTGGTAAATCTCTAAGTATGTGACTGGCGTGGCCGAAACACCCACCATTAGTTTTCATTTAAATTACAATACATGTGTGTGTGACCCAGGGCACGAGGCTAAGCAGAATAGAAAATAGCGTTTTCAGCCTCGTTGACTTGCGTTCACTTTTTCTTCTTCCGGGGACCCGTAAGCCGACCGGAAAGGGGGGAGACTTAAACTTCCAATTCTTTAACTGTGTCCTTGTCTCTTCCGACTGTAACAGCAATTATTAACGATATTTTGATCACTGTGATGTTTATGGGTCGAATCATAAAGATGTCTGTATTTACGAACCTCCGCCACTACGAGCGCTTGCCAGCCCCCCATGTTTTTCCGCATGGTTAGAAAATACCCTAGGTGCACGGTGCGGAAACTTTGGGCCACGTGGAAGGGCGTGGTTGCTAAAATGATGTAATTTGACCGCGCGGACACGTCAAGCACAAACCAACCTTAAGAGAAGGTTAAGAGTGTATTGTAGAAGTTCCTTCCACACCAGGCCCCTTCCTGTTTGGTGATGCTCGTCTCGATGTCTGTGTTCACATCCTGGCCTCTGGAATCTGAATTGTCTGCCAGTTTTTAAGAGTTTCTCTGATTGACTGAACATATTATTGGATTCAGTTTGTGTCCCATTTAAAGCCATCATTGGCATTTTTATTATTGAGAGCAGATTTTGCTTTTAGACCCTTAAATATTTCAGGTCAGCAAACAGATTTTGTATCTGACAAAGTCGGGCCGTGCGATCTGATGATTTAAGATTGTTAAGGGTTATAAAATGATGACGACACCAGAGCTGTGTCCAGGACTTTTAAAATGGGGTGGCCCATGTGGGGATCTTGTTTATGCATGGGTGGCACCAATGGTTAGGCTTATTTATCTACACAAATTATTTATTTATTTATTTACTTTCTAGTGAATTTTGGAGTTTCACATTGCACAATCACCATTTTTTTCCTGTCATCTTCTAGTTTTGTGGTGGTTGACAAGTCACTTCTTGCATTATTACCACCAAATGGAGTTGAGTGGGACTTTAAATACTATTTATGTGAATATGAAAAAAAATATATATTAATACTACAGAAATGTTCTGTAGGCCTGGGCTAGAAGACAATGTTAAAGGTGCATGCTACCACACACTCTTTTTGGAGTTTACAACTCAAGCCTTTTGTCAACAATGTAAAGTCAATTTAAACTGGAACTTAGTAGGGTGGCACCTGGGGGGGGGGCAATCAGATTCTAAGGGTGGCATGTGCTACCCCAGGCCACTCCCTGGACGCGCCCCTGGACGACACATTCTATTACCTGTGCCATTATTTCTGGACTCGCCTACAGGCACACATTTGTTCTCAGCTGAGTCATGCTGTTCGCTAGTCTGCTTCTGTCGACACGAAAGATACACCGATGAACCAGTCAGAGCAAGTTTAAGTCGGCGTGTTGTAGGGCAGAACGGTCTATTATTTTTGGACCGAAATTGCATTTCAAACAGCACAATCACGTGACCGTCAAAGCTGCGGTTTTAGCGGTTTTGACTGATCCAGGATCAGTTGTGTAATTTTTTTACATCCGGGGTTTTTCCGCCTGTGTTGTGGCGGCGGCAAAAGCCAGTGTGGGGGAGGGGGGTGGGGTGTACCATCCAGAGCCAAGCCCAACTCCACAGCTGCCAGAGCTGCATGTTCGGGTTATTTGCAAGCCCCCACAATGCGGCTCAGAAATTGGTCTCAACCCGGAAGTACCATAAATTGCAGTTCCACCCTCATCCACTAGGGGCTGATGTCAGAAGCGAGCAAATCCTCATTGACTCCCATGTTAAAAATACCAATTTCACAGCAGAAATAAACATGTTTACAGCCTGGTACCAAAACATGTTTTAGGTTTAAATGATCTAGTTTACACTCATGACAACTCTGAGGGGGGTGAATTTTTTTCTCACTCTTCTGTTTAAGTGTATTAAAAGCCTAAAATTCTGTATAATTAATGAGCATCAGACCCACGTGACCACAGAGCTAGCTCCGGGGAAAGGCCTCAGTAGAGCTTCGGTCTGGCCTGGAAACTGTTCCGGCATTTTGAGTCTCTGTGTTTGTGTGTTCTTTTTGGATATTTTTTGTGCAATCGTTGGACAAAATGACTTGCTGTGGTATTAATTGCACTAATAGAGCGTCCAAGGAGTCTCCACTTCATTTTTTTCTGTAAGTAAAATTATATTTATGTATTTTAGGTCACTGCCGAGCTGAGCTTAGATTTTAACATGTACTGTTTAACCATGAAATTTAAATGTAATAGGGTAAAACCCAGTGCATTTAACATAATGCTGCACTTTAGAAAATGGGTTGAAATATAACATGTTGGTGGAGCTGGGGTCCCACTATCGGCTTGTGGAGCTCTCGGGAGACCGATGTTTTCCACCGGTTCTCCCCTCCCCGCTGCTCGACACGTCTCTGTCTGATCGCGGCTTCTGTCCTCTGCGCGGGCTGACGGCTTGTGGAGCTCTGGGATGGAAATCTTTCCACCCGGTTCTCCCCAGCCGCAGCTCTGCGCATCTCAGATTGCAGCTGCGCTTGTCTGCTGTGCGGCTGCCGGCTTGTGGAGGTCTCGGAGACCTCTGTGTTCCACCCGGTTTTACCCAGCGGTCAGCCCGGCGTAGCTCTGACTCAGAAGCTCTGGTGTTCTGCACAGTTAACTCCGGTTGTAGCTAGGTTGCTACCTCCGTTAGCTTAGCTCCCACCTCCGCATTAGCTTTGGGTTAGCTTCAGGTTAGCTTGTAGCTAGTTCGACTGGGTGTCGTCAGTTGATCCCAGCCTTACAGCCCCACCCTCAGCTCCACCTCTCTTCCCTTTAATGGAATTGTCTGGGCTTGACGGAACCTGTGACACGGTCAAAATGGCGGTGGTGGCCACCTCCCATTTTAGTACAAAAACTTACTGGAGTCTGTGGAAACCCATTGTCCATATATGTATGGTTGGACCTTTGCAGAAAATTGTGAATTGAACCGAAATCGCAATTTCTGCTAGAAAAATTGCAATTCAATATTTTCCTAAAATCGTTCAGCCCTAGTGTGTTTGTCTGTTTAGCTGGGGTGCTCGGTAGAGCTGAGGAAAATAATCTAATAATCGATGTATTAAGATGCGGACATAAACAAATATAAATCTTTGAAAAGGCACACTGGCTAGACGCTAACGTTAGCCACTAGCGTGCTCTGTCCCTCCTGTCATAACATGTTCTCACCCGTCTACTCGATCAGGGAACCTCTGGGTCAGTGTTCTCTAAACTTTGCATTTTATTATTTGGGGACGTTCATGTGTGCTTTAGTGAGCCTTCTCATGGTGGCTGCCGACCGGAGCTTTGTTTATGCCAAGTCCTTCCCCGCATTGACGGGAAACAGCTACAGAAAGCAGTGAGGCACAAATAGCGGGAGTGTAATCGTGACTAGAGAATGCGTGAGATGAGGACGCGTCATAAATTTAGCTTAACATGATCGATTATTCCTCTGTACAAAAATAATTACTGGAAATATTGTGGATGATGTGAAATGAGCCGCCTCTAGATGGAATTCAAATTATTTTATATTTATTATAAATGTGTAATAAATAAATGTATCTCTAGCTCTCAACTGGGATTTGTGTGTGTGTGTGTGTGTGTGTGTGTGTGTGTGTGTGTGTGTGTGTGTGTGTGTGTGTGTGTGTGTGTGTGTGTGTGTGTGTGTGTGTGTTTGAATTGTAGAAATAGAAAAAATCATGATAAGAACTTGATTGTGATTTTGCAAAAACCAAATCGTGATATGATTTTTTTGCCCACCCCTCTGACAACGATGACCCGAGTAAACCCAGTTTATAAATGATGAGAACAAACCTGGATCCCTGAGGTTCCGAACCAGGGGTCTCATTTATCAAACATGGCGTAGAATCCTTACTAAAACCGTACTTAAGCTCAGCAAAAAAATGTACTTACGCCAAGTAGGTTAGTGATCTATCAAACATGGAGGACACACAGCTGCACGCAATCTCCGCTTTATAAATCAGAGACTAATGAGAATGTTTCTCAGCTGCTTTTTAGTCACATCCCGCCCTCACCACGCCCACTTACTGCCATAAATGGTCAATGCAAAGTGCCTTGTGGATCTCATGCATATATATAAGCCGGCTGTTGCAGCGCTCCGCCAGTGACATGGCGACCGTAGATCAAGGCAGATCAAGGAAGCGCTATTTCACAGAAGCAGAAGTTGAGGTACCTGTGGGTGAGGTGGAGAAATGAAAGGAAGTGCTTTTGCAAAACAAATAAGAGAAAATCCACAGAGTGGCACAGCGTTGCTGAAGCCGTCAATGCTGACTTCTTCAGAGAGATCTGTGGCGGATATAAAAAAAAATGGTCTGACCGGGATTCAACTCCCGGGTGAAAGTCACGCACGCTAACCCATCAGCCAAACGGAGATCTGCCTTGGCCAAGTAGCCAGGGCGCGTGGTGAATCGGGTCACAGTGACAGGACACACACTGTCACAGACGCATGACGTCCTGTCTCAATCTGTCCCCCTGCTGATAGTCAGCATTCCTTATTCTGCACTTTGGGGGGGGGGGGGGGGGTCTTGTTCTGTGTGAACATGAAGCGGTACAAGTGATGATGCTGCAGGATTTCATAATTGTATCTTCCCAGCAGCAGCACTGCAGGTGTTCTCCATGTCCAACATGTGTGTAAGCCAGGTCCTTAGTCAACTTAAAGTTGCGCACATTTTTCCTCCAAGTTTTCTTTCATAAATCCCAAAGTTTGTGTGGAAAGTTGCTTACGCAGTTTTCCGACCCCGTTTTGTGTGTAAGCTAGCTTGATAAATGAGGCCCTAGGTCCTGCTGGGTCAACTGACCCATTCTACCCCGTAAGCGACCCAAACCAGCACCTCGGATTAATCTCAATGAATCATTTGAGAAGGTCAGCGATATTAAGTCACATTGAGGCGTTTCTTCTCCTCCTCACAAGGTTAGAACACCTGAATGGAGTGGCTCCGCCCCCTGAGGTGCTGATCTTTGTAATCTGTTTATCTGTGCTCTTCAGCCACTGTAGCTAATCTGCATGGGGACATTGGGTAATACCCTTACATAACGTTTCATCTCTGCAACAGCCTGCAGCTGAACTTCACAGAAATAAAACGTCTTTCTCATGGCTCAGGTGTTATTCCCGTATAAGGTCATAATGTTCTGGTCACCCAGAGCTGCTGATGTTCCCCACGTTTTATGGTTTATATTGATTTAAGGCAGACCTCAATTCAAAAAGGATTACAGATGATGATACAGTCCTAACCTTCGTCCTCTGGAGAAGCAGGAGGGCGGGGGGTGAGGAGGTGTGGCCTGGGGCATCAGGAGCCCCCCCACCTGTTCTGTGTGTACTCAGAGTTCATCCCTCTGTTGGAGGGAAGCAGGCGGAGTCGATGATGTTTTTGTTCCATCTTGTAATGGAGTGGTTTGGTTCTGGTTCCTTCGGGGCCAAAAGGAGAACCTGCTTCTATTTTTAATGGATCAGAAACATTTGGATGTGAAGAAATAATCCGGATTCTCGGTAAGAGGAATTTTATTTTGTTTCGTAATTATTAAAGACCAGAGTGTTTTTTTTTTCTGTCCTCCTGAGTGACTAGTCCCTCAGAGTCCCTTGTGCAGTTTGAAGACCTGCTTTGGTTGTGCAGAAATGCCCGGAGACCAGTACCAGGTGACCCGTCTGAAGCTCTCTCACAGCCTCTGCAGTCTGACAGAGAGCTCCGACGGAGGCCCCGAGGACGAGGGGGGCGGCTCGCTGCACCTCACGCCTCTGCAGAAGCTCACCACGGCGCTGTGCAAAGATGAGAAAACCATCAAGGAGCTGATCATCGGCCGCAGGGTGGGCTTCTACAAGGTCCGAGGGGAGATCGGCTACGGGACCTTCTCCAGGGTCAAACTGGCTTTTCACGCGCTGACCAAAGGTAGACCAACATCGTGAGAGGAACCATAAAACTTCCAGTGGTTGGATTTGTTTTCCTTTTACAAAAACAAAAGATTCTCTCAGAACTGTGGATAGACCGATACTCCAGGCTGACATTTACCACTTATGATACCGACATCAGCCGATACGCCACTCTGGTAGCGCTGCTGGCAGCTGGGCGCTACTGCAGATGTCTGCCTAAAAACCGCTGTAAAACATTAACATCAGTTCACTTTTCATTTACAGGATTAGTAAATTTAATAATTTTCTGTATATTCTTTCTGTGTTGATTCATAATCATCTTTTTTCTTATTTAACACAGTGAAGTAATTAGATATTGTTTTCCTGACATGTTTCGGCCTGAACTCGTCTTTAAAGAGCAAGTCACTCCAAATCAACATTTATTTTGCTGATAAACTATGTAAATGAGTGTCTGATCGTGCTGCAGACAAATGTAGTCAGTAATTTGGCACTTAAGTGCATCTTAGTTAAAATTTAAATATTCTGCCTAAAACTGTCAGGGTTGCACCGTCGTCAGGTAAAAACTCAGCACCGCGTTTGAATTTAAATCTGATGTTGCTATTGGCTAAGAGGTACACTATAATGTTAGATGGTACATTATGATGTCACAATGTTGTGTGTGTGTGTATTTGTTAGCGGCTCCACCCTCTCGGTCTGCTAGGCAACAGCATTTGTTGAATTTTTCAAACAGGAAGTGGGAGTTGAGTAAGAATCTGGTAGGGGTGACTTGCTCTTTAAAAGATAAAGGCGGAATTTAAAGAGCAAGTCACCCTCTAATCAACTTTTTTTTGTTGATAAACTATATAAATGAGTGTCTAATTGCTCCGTAGACATGTTCAGTCAATAATTTGGCACTTTAGTTAATCTTAGTAAAAATTTAAATTATCTGCCTAAAACTGTCAATGTTGCACCGTCGTCAGGTAAAAACTCTGCACTGCATTTGAATTTAAATCTGCCATCGCTATTGGTTAAGAGGTACACTATGATGTTAGATGGTACATTATGATGTCACAATGTTGTGAGTGTGTGTATTTGTTAGTGGCTCTGCCCTCTCGGTCTACTAGGCAACAGCATTTGTTGCATTTTTCAAACAGGAAGTGGGAGATGAGTAAGAATTTGGCAGGGGGTGACTTGCTCTTTAAGACTTGGTCAGTTTATGGAGTTGTTTGATTAACTGGTTAAATGTTTGATTTTAATAAAGATCAGATTCAGAAATGTGCTTCCACTGTTATTCCAAACATTTTAGGTCGCAGATAAGGTGGAAAATACCTAGATATTAGTCGTGAAAAAATCTGCAATCAGCTGAGCATGACCTCTGCTTATCGACATCGGCAACAGAGAAACTCATTTCAGTTGACCTCTACTTAGAACATGTTACTGAGTCATTGTAACTGAATTTTATTTCTATAACACTCATCACAGAGAGAGAATCACAAAGTGCTTCACAGAGATAAACAAAAACAATGCATAAAGTCATAAAACCACAATGATCCTAAAATCCAAACCGGAAATATCCTGAATCTGAATGACTGCCAGATCAATTCACAGCCTGCATTCCAGTCTTACGAAAAATGCCCCAGCCTGACCTCTTTCTGCCCCCTACAGACAAAGTGGCCCTGAAAATCCTGGACCGGATGCGACTGGACACTCAGGCTCAGCGCCTGCTTTCCCGGGAGATCAGCAGCATGGAGTCCCTACAGCATCCCAACGTTGTCCGTCTGTACGAGGTCGTGGAGACGCCCAGCCGCCTCTTCTTGGTGCTGGAGTACGCCAGCGGAGGAGACCTCCACAACCGGATCTGCACCGAGGGAAAACTGTCCGACAACAGCAGCAAAATCACCTTCGCCCAAATCCTCTCTGCCGTCAAATACATGGTGGGTTTGTGTGGAGTCGGATCACAGATCAGCAGCAACTTAAACAGCAAGCTGTTAGCTGAGCTATCCGTGTTGCTTCAGTATTAAATTCAATTCAAGATTATTTATAAATCACCAAATCAAGACCAGAATCATCTCAAGGGCCTTCAAACAGTAAACATTCCAATACAGGTCAGGTTATTAAGCCAATCAGTAAAAAGTTTCCTAAATAAGGAACCCAGCAAGTTGCATCGAGTCACTGACTAGTGTCAGAGTCTTTACAGCAATCCTCATTCTAAGCAAGCATAAAGCGACAGTGGAGAGGAAAACTCCCTTTTAACAGGAAGAAACTTCCAGAGGATCCTGGCTCAGTATAAGCAGCCATCCACCACGACTCACTGGGGATGGAGAAGACAGAGCAGACACACACACACACACACACACACACACACACACACACACACACACACACACACACACACACACACACACACACACACACACACACACACGTAATGTGTCTACAGTTATATTGTGATGTCTTAGTAAATATTCTATTCGGTGAAAGATAAACTTTATTGTATTTATCCTAGTGAATCTATAATTAAACGGATAAACTAGTAGTAGCACATCAAAAGTCAAGGAAACCAAAAGTTATTATCAGGAGAGGGAGAATGTTTAAGTGGTTAGCAGCAGTGTGCTAGACGATGGCCCCCTCCATGAGGCCACCACAGCTCAGCAGAACATCATTGTAGCTTCTTCTGGGGAGAAAAACACTTAGAGAAAAAATAAAGTTAACAGCTGAAATAGCAGAAAATAATACAGTTAAAGAGCAGATAGTAGAAGAAAGTAGTCGAGTGTGGAAAGTGGTCAGTGTGTCCTCCAGCAAAGCCTATAGCAGCATAGCTATAAGATCTGCCTCCCATCCTATTTTTAGATATTCTGGGAACCACCAGTAAACCTGCAGTCTGAGAGCGAAGTGCTCGGTTAGGAACGTATGGAACAATCAGATTACTGATGTATGATGGAGCTTGATTATTAAGAGCTTTATATGTGAGAAGAAGGATCTTAAAATCTATTCTGAATTTAACAGGTAGCCAATGTAGGGAAGCTAAGACAGGAGAGATATGATCTCTTTTTAATTCTCATCAGAACTCTAGCTGCAGCATTTTGGACAAGCTGAAGACTTTTGACTACATTCTGTGGACTTCCTGAGAGTAATGAATTACAGTAATCCAGTCTTGATGTAATAAATGCATGAACTAGTTTTTCAGCATCACTCCTGGAAAGGATGCTTCTAATCTTAGCAATATCCCGAAGGTGGAAAAAGGAAATCCTACAAACCTGTTTAACGTGGGATCTGAATGACATGTCCTGGTCAAAGATAACACCAATGTTCCTTACTTTGTTCTCGGAGATTAATGTAATGCCATTCAGGTCAGGTGATTGACTAAGCAAATTCTTGATGCTCACATACTTGGATGGCCACTATTTCCTCCATGACTTCGGATAAAAATGGAAGGTTAGATATTGGTCTATAATTCATTAGGTCATCTGGATCCATAGAAGGCTTCTTAAGTGAAGGTTTGATTACAGCAACCTTAAAATCTTGTGGTACATATCTATTTACTAAGGATAGATTGATTATATTTAGAATGGGGCAGTAACCAAAGGAAATGCTTCTTTAAATAATTTGGTTGGGATTGGATCCAAAATGCAAGTTGAAGGTTTAGATGAAGCTAATATTTTTGATAACTCTGAAAGCTTAACTGGATCAAAACGGTTCAAACACAGATGAGGTTCTACAGTTACCTCTGATGCTGCCTCACTTACTGAGGAAGAAGAAATCGCATTAGGGAGGATGCTAAAGATTTTGTTTCTAATAGAATTAATTTTACTTGTAAAAAATCCCATGAAGTCATTGCTGCTGAGGGCTAAGGGAATATATGGCTCAGAGCTATGATTCTGTGTAAGTTTAGCAACTGTACTGAAAAGAAATTTAGGATTATTCTTATTCTCCTCAATTAATGCTGAAAAATAAGCAGTTCTAGTTTGTTGAAGCTTATTTTTATAAAGCACAAGACTATTTTTCCAGGATAGGTAGGCCTCCTCATGGTGCGTAGAGCGCCATGTTCTCTCCAATTTCCTAGAGTTTTGTTTTAAGGCTCGTAAATGAGAGTTAAACCAGGGAGCCAACTTCCTGTCCCTAATTACCTTCTTTTTTAAAGGGGCAACATCATCTAATGCCACACGTAAAGAGGAATTAACATGATGAACTAAGGCATCAATTTGTGAGGGGCTAGAACTGAAAATATTGCCCTCTGCTACGTTACTCTGAGATGCTGAGGACAGTAAAGATGGAACAGTTGATTTAAAAGACGCGACTGCGTTGTCAGATAGAGACCGACTATAATGAAATTTACTTTCATGTCTCGAAAACTCAGTTATAAAAAACTCAAAGGTTATCAGAAAGTGGTTCGAGAGGACTGGATTATGTGGAAAGATTGTTATTTCCTTACACTCAATGCCATAAGTCAGAACAAGGTCCAATGTATGATGGCAGGAGTGGGTGGAGCTATGTATTCTTTGAGTAAAACCAATTGAGTCTAAGATATTACTAAAGGCTACATTGAGGCTATCATTTTCAATGTCCTCATGAATGTTGAAATCCCCCACTACAATGACCTTATCAGTATTTAGCACCAAATCAGATAAAAAAAATCAGAGATCTGATCCAAAAACTCAGAGACAGGGCCTGGAGGAACAGAAACAGGTGTACAGGTTCTGGGCCTCCGTCACCACATCTGACAGCAGGATTCATAATACAAATGTAAGGAAACAATCGTTTGTTATATCCCCTTTGAAGGTGGCTTCCTGAACATCCTCAGTTCTTAGAAATTGTGTTTATTTCCTTCAGGACAGATTCACATGGAGTTCTGTGATCATTTGCGTGGAATTCTCTGGTTAGTTCCCAGCATAAACATCACCAGCTGCAGTCAAATGCATTACTGCGGGAGGGAGTCGTCGTTATGTGGAAAACCTGCTGTGGTCTCTGGTATAAATGAATTCCTTGTGAGTTGTGAGTGAGTGGCCCACATTTGTGGGAGTATTTTGTGGTATGGTATCTCATAGAATATGTTGATTCTGAATGGAAACTAGGACTGGGCGATATGGCCTAAAATCACTATCACGATATATTGAGGATTGCACCTCGATAACGATAAATGAGGACAACTACAGGTATGCAGAAACAAAAGTTGTCCACTAGATGGGGCTGGCACGAGTATTATGTTGAGTCCGATTTTTACGTGACTCAAGGTGGTGCAGCTCCTTGAAAGCACATGAACGTTGCCGACCTACACACACCTTTTCATTTTTTATTATCTAATTTATTGACGAGGGAAACATCATCACGAGAAGAGTCGGAAATTTCGATAACGATAAATTTTGGATTTATTGCCCAGCCCTACTGGAAACTAAAGGTTTTCTGACGAATGTAGTGGGGTGTACTCATTTATGCTCGACCAGCTGCTCCTGCTTAGTTCTGGGCCGATTCCCCACCGTCCTCATCAGTGAAACCTCACCAGTGACCACCAAGAGCTTCGTCCAACGAGACTGACAGTCGGCTTTAGTCTCTTCCATTTTCTAACAATTGATCCAACAGCTGGTTTATTTTCACCAAGCTGCTTGGCTATTGCCCATAGCCCTTTCCATCCTTGTGGAGTTCCACAATTTATTCTCTGGTGTCTTGACAGCTCTTTGGACCAGTGGTGATTTTGTTTTTTTCATTTAGTTGTTTGACTAAAGTTCTCCTTAATTTTATATATATATATATTTTTTCTTCTAATGAACTAATTTTCAACTTCTGGAAAGGAAATGTTAACAGCTACTTGAAACCTAACCTTTATATCAATAAATCTCTAGTTATAATTGTCTTAATAACAGTAATTCATGGAAAATACCTAAATAAACCATGACATTTTGAAATTTTGTCTCATTATTAATAAAGTATAATTTATATTTACATCAGTATAATGCCCAGTAGTTGTAAACATGACAGGAAATGACATCATACTATCAAAGCTTTAATAGATGTTCCTCATGTAATGCAGGGAGGTAAACTAAAGGTAAGAAAGTTTTTCTGCACAGGTCTACTAAGGTGAATGTTTTCTCCTTGCTAGAACACCGAATGCTGATATTGAACGTAGCGCCACGAAAACAATACAACAACCAGATGTGCAGATCTGCGCATTCAGTTGGGTTCAGTTCAGCTCCACCCCCACCAACGCTCGCTGCTACCACAGTAGCACCTTTATAACTGGTCCTTTCCTCCTCTAGTCCCGCCTGTTCCATTTGCTGATTGGTTCTTTTTCCGTTCCCCTATCTTTTCTGTTTTCTGATTGGATTTTCGT
>NC_091746.1:71733688-71741188 GCF_043380555.1 Nothobranchius furzeri | reverse complement strand
ATTGGCTCCACCTGAATGCTGTATTGGTATGATAATGCTATTGTCTCTCTGTGGCTCGTGGCAGATTGATGGGGGTCATCGAGCCGCGCACGCGCCCCTTCTGCACGTTGCAGCAGCCTGCTCTGAAACAAACTTCAAAAACCTCCAGTTTGCAAAGGAAAAGTTTATTTAGCAAACTGTTTCTGCAAAACTCTCCTCGCTGTCCTGCTCTTCCTGCACGAACGCGTCCTGCTGCGTTTTTAGGCTCCATGCATTCACAACAAACCTGAAACAATCAGGTGTGTGCAGCTTTTAGTGGAAATGCAATCAGGAGAGCGCACTTCTGCGCTCTAATAAAAGTATCCTCATAAATTAGTCTGAATATAAAAACTTTATCCGATTTTCTTTCTGAGTTTAGCACAAGCACCAGAGAGAAAGTGCCCCCCCCCCCCCCCCCCCCCCACACACACACACTAACCCCTTCAGAGACACAAAGGGCAGGTGGATGATGCCATCTGTAGACTAGAAACAGGCCGTAAAACGGGCTCATTGTGTTCACAGAAGCTCCTTTATTATTACCACGCCCCCCCCCCCCTTCACACACACACGCACACACACACACACCCTAAACAAATGCAAATGAACAGCGCGTGCCAGAACTGTGCCTGCTGCTGCAGACCACGTGACCATCAGCTGCTGGCCCTTATTTCTTTACGTCTGAACAGGAACTCCTCTTCTCGCTCCTGACGCAGCAGGACTTTTACGCGTGGCTCCGGTTCCTTTGATCTTTGACTCAGCTCCGCAGGATCAACTTTATTTACTTTTATGAAAACAGCAAATGTGCAAAAACCCAAAAGCCGAACGAAGTTTCCACTCCTGCACTAATTTATGCGTCTTTTACACCCAAGTCGTCCTCACTGATCCGTGCAAACATCACACCACCGATAGCGCACATTTCACCCCTCAGCGAGGGCCTGCTGCTGGGGGGGGGGGGGGGGGGGGTGAGACACAGGTTGGCGGTGATTGATGCAGCGCTATTGTGCGGAAGGCCGAGCGGCAGATGGAGGACTGTCGCAATGAGACACCCCCCCCCCCCCCCCCCCCCCCCCCCCGTCCGAGGCCCGGATCAGCCCTGATCTGGGGGGTCTTTTGTCCACAAGTCTCCAGGCTGTCGTCTGAGTTTTGATTTAATTTGAATCCCAGAGAATAGAAAATGAGGCTCCGAACGTTTAAAGGTCACAACCGGAAATAGTTCAAACTTGTATCAGCTGACTTTGTTTGTTTGCTTGTTTGTTTGTGACACATTAAAGTTCGACTCTACTCTTTGATCCGGGGTCAGCTGAGCCGATCTGCCTGCAGGCGTGTGCAAGTCGATACCGAGCCATTGTTGCTGCACATCTGCCCTCAGCGCGACAGGTGCTGCTGCAGCTCAGCCGAACCGAACCTCAGCGTCAGAACCAAAACTGATGGGATCTGTCCGTCGCTATGGAAACCCACATATCCAGCGCGAGGGCTCCTCCGGATGCCACGCGCCCGGAGTGAGGACCAAAGCAGCGGCGCGTGCCACCGACTGATCCTCAAAGGAACCGTGCAGAGATCAGAGGACCAGGAGGACGTTTGGAGTTTTTATAAAACTTCATCATCTGGTCTGAAGCACGATTTTTTTTACTGTTTTTATTCAAACAAACAATAAAAACAGTTTATTATCATTCTCCTAACCGATTTCACACAAATGTGGTTAAATATTTAGACAGTGGGGCTGCTGCTGGGCAGCATCACAGGAAGAGTGAATTAGACTAAAGCAACCAGGAGCTCAGAAAGACAGAATTATGGTTAAATCCGTGTTTACTGGTCAGGACACTCATTAGAACTTCATTTGTTTTTATTTCATCAAGGATCTGCTGTCACAATCTGCCCCTGCCCGCCTGACTGTGTTCCTCTCCTGCCATGATTACCCTTATTGTTCTCACCTGTCCCTCGTTTACCTGCCCATGTTTCCCTAATTAGCCCTCTGTATTTAAACCACCTGTTTTGCCCCTGTCCTTTGTCAGTTCATTGTTGCTGTCTGCTGGTGTTTCTGTTCATCCCATTCTGCCATTAAACCATTTTTACTTTTACTGAAGCCTGCATTTTTCCTCCTGCTCAGCTCAACCACACATGGTCCATCATCTCCACCTCCTACACCGTGACATCTGCAACTGTGGCTCTGGGGCCACACGAGTCCGTCCGTCCTTCTGAGGTGGTTTCCTGTAACTTTAACCTAAACGATGTCAGCCCAGAGCTGCAGGGGCGAAAACCAGCCGGGGCTTTTGGAGCCCGATCCTCGATATTCCATATCCACCATGTTTTAGTTGTATCCCTGCTCCAGCACAACATCTGTGCTCGCCTCGCCACAACAAAACATGAACAGGCCAAGAAAAAACACTAGCTGCTCGTTGGTGATGTAAAATATCCATAAAGTTGCAATGAATGCCCTAAATATCATTCTCACACACACACACACACACACACACACACACACACACACACACACACACACACACACACACAGTTATTTTTGATCCAGCTTTAAGTTTAGACTCACACGTCAAAACCATCTCCCGCTCTTGTTTCTTCCAACTGAGAAACATTTCAAAAGTCCGTAAACTGGTTCCTACTGCAGATCTGGAAAAAATCATCCATGCCTTTGTGTCATCACGCTTAGACTACTGTAACTCTCTTTTTACTGGTCTCAGCAAAACCTCCCTCTCACGCCTTCAAGCCATCCAAAATGCAGCAGCCAGACTCCTAACCAAATCCAGCAGACGAGCTCACATCACTCCAGGTTTACAGTCCCTCCACTGGCTCCTGGTAGAATATAGAATACAGTTTAAAGTTTTAGTGCTGACCTATAGAGCTCTTAACAACCAGGCTCCAAGCTACCTATCTGAGCTTTTATCCCCACACACCACCTCTTGGAACCTTAGATCCACATCTGAAAACCTCCTGGCTGTTCCTCGAACCAGACTGAAAACCAAAGGGGACAGGGCCTTTCAGACTATTTTACCCAGACTTTGGAACAGTCTACCTTCAAATCTCCGTCTTTCTAACACTGTAGAGGTCTTTAAAAATCATCTAAAAACTCACCTTTTCATCCAGGCGTTCCCTCCCTAAATGTTCTAAAAGATGGCTTTGTTCGGGTTCACACCTTCACTTTGTTTATACTCATGATTTTATTTTCTACGTTTATCACTGCTATTGTTTTTCTGATGTTTTTATTGGTTAGAGGTATTTGCCCTGATCTTTATCATGTTGTACAGCGCTTTGTGATTTATATCTGAGAAAGGCGCTATATAAATAAACTTTTACTTACTTACTTACTTACTTACACACACACACACTGTGCTATGCTAGCATCATTAGCTTTGGACACATCCACATCAGAGGAGCAGTGGGCAGACTGGACCTGGACCAGAGTAAAACAGCTGATGCTGTCAGGTGTTCATCGAGCTCGATGTCGGTGAAAGTCCCGTCAGAGCGATGACTTAGCTCAGTCAGCAGCGGGTGCATTTACAGACAGTGGAGTTTGATTCTTTGGACCAGACCCGCCCCCGACTTTCAGAGACTTTTCCAAAGACACGTGTCGGGGGGCGGGGGGGCTGTATTGTCCTTAAAACAACCAACCAGGAGGAGAGTGTGTGAGCTCTGGAGTATAAAAGCTGTAAAAAGACACAAAAAAAACTCTGAGCTGAACCATGAAGTCTTCTAGGAAGTCTTTGAAGGATGCTCTGCTGTGCGCTCAAACCGAAGACCGCCTGACTGTCGGAGTTCACCAGAGTGCCGAGATCATGGTCGAGTGAGTCAAATATCTGAATGTGGCTTTGAGTTTCAGTGTTGGGCTCAGCTAACGGAGGTTTGTGTGTCCACAGAGACCCGGACAGCGTGTCCTTCTGCGTCCTGGCCGTGGACGAGGAGTTTGAGTGTGACATCGCCCTGCAGATCCACTTCACCCTCATCCAGTCCTTCTGCTTCGACAACGACATCAGCATCGTCAGAGTCAGCGACATGCAGCGTCTGGCCGACATCGTGGGCGACAAGGCAGAGCAGCTGGAAGACGTGCACTGCGTCCTCATCACGGTACGTAGAGCCGAGAGCGGGACGGCTGGGGTTGTTTCCTAAGAGAAACGCATGACTCAAAGAGGTTTCCCGTCTGAGCAGAACCCGGCTGACGGCTCGTGGGAGGACCCGGCTCTGGAGAAGCTGCACCTGTTCTGCGAGGAGAGCCGCCGTCTGAACGACTGGCTTCCTGAGATCAGCCTCCCCGAGCGCTGATCGCGCCCTCAGACCTGCTGAGCTTCTTGATCTGGAAATTCTCATCCTGATGAAGAGGATGAGCCTGTTTCTACTCATCATCCCTGGATGCTCCTGAGGAGGATTCCCGTCCAGGCAGCACGACGCCGGCCCCCGAGCGGGGGCCCCCGTGCACCGTCGCCTCTTGTTCCGTCCATGCCCAGGTGACTCTCATTCTTTCTGTGAATGAGGTCGGGTGTGCCACAAGAGCGACACGTCGACCCTCATTCTTTGTGCGGATGAGGTTTGGAGAGGAAGGAGAAGCGACGCCTGCGTCCTGTGGTCCCGCAGAGCAGACGTCGCCCGTTGAAGCACGCGCAGCAGGAGAAGAAGCGGTGCTGAGGAGGAGGAGGTCACGGAGAGGGACTTTTCACTGGCCTCCTCTTGGCTGAGCAACATGACAGCAGTTGCAGTCAGCGCAAATGTTTCCCACTTTCCAGATTTGTCTTAATTCTCTAAAGGTTTCACTTTAGAAATGTAGCAACGACAAAAACTATCCTAAAACGATTAGAAAACGTCGTTTTCTAAAGGTTTCACTTTAGAAAACGACTTCAGTAACTTATTGTTGAAACTAGAAGAACTTCCTGTAAAACATTTACTGGGTGATGGAGACAAACGTGTTTTAAAGACGAACATCTGTCCTGAGAGCTTCTGATCGGGATACAAAAACGTAGAAGGATCTTAGCGATAATAACAAACATAACGTAGAAACTTTTTTTTCACAATATAAATTAAATGTAGATGAAATATTTTGGCTTTTTGAATCAACAATAATTTCCTCAAGAAGTTTGTGAAATTTTTTTTGTATGTTATTTTTTCTTTATGATGAAATAAAACATTTACCTTCAATTTTTTTTCTTCCATTCAAATCAAACTTTATTCAAATTGTCATAATTTTTGCTAATTTTCTGTAATGCTTTCACGTTTATTTATGACAAGAAAAAAAACTAAAAACAATAAACTCTGACCTGATTTCAAACAGGGTGGGGATTTATTTTGCACAAATTGCCTTATTTCTAACAATTAAAGCAAAGAATAATATATTTATTTTAAATAGCTGATATTTCATTTACAGGAGCCACTTGACAGCCCCGCCCACTCACATCTTGGAAAGCCCCGCCCACTCAGCTGAACGCAGTCAAGATGTTTTTAAGCATCAGGTCCAGGCAAATACGTGAGAAAAGGGAATGTGCGGACAAACAGCAGCAGGGCTATTTTTAATAGTCAGATTTCTTGACATAAGTGGGCGGAGCCTAACCATCACCAGGGAGTGCTGGTTTTTAATAATAATCATCAAACTTATATAGCGCTTTATTAGGACACTCAAAGACGCTCGCGTGAACTTTTACATTCACACACTTCCAGTGATGGTAAGCTACTTTGTAGCCACAGCCGCCCTGGGGCGGTCTGACAGAGGCGAGGCTGCCATTTGGCGCCGTCGGCCCCTCTGACCACCACCAACACAGGCAAGTTGGGTTGCCCAAGGACACAACAGCAGAATACCTCTGGTGGGAGCTGGAATCAAACCCATGACCCTCCGATCATGATTCAGCCCGCTCTACCACCTGAGCTACTGCTGCTGGTTTTTGTTATGTTCCTGCTCACAGTTAGCACTTAAAGAGCAAGTCACCCCCTACCAGAGTCTTCCTCTTAGTTAGGGCGGAGCCACTAACAAATACACACACACACACAGACTCGCAATGACATTGTGACATCACAATGTGTTATTTACCATAGGGTACCTTTTAGCCAATAGCGACGGCAGATTTAAATTCAAATGCAGTGCAGAGTTTTTACCTGAAGAGGGCAACACTGACAGTTTTAGGCAGAAAATTAAAATTTTAACTAAAGCGCTAAATTATCGACCACTTGCGTCTACAGCACGATTAGAGACTCGTTTAAGTTTATCAGCGAAATAAGTTGACTGGGGGTGACTTGCTCTTTAAATCTAAAAACTGTAATGTTAGAAAACTGTTTTTATTCAACATTTTTACAACTAACCTGGGGACAAAAAGGCTAAAGGATCATTTAAAGTAACGATATTATATTTTATGATTAAATTCCCGACATTTAACTTTTAACTGGAACATTAGAGTTTTTGTAGAACCTGTTGTGGACTAAAGCGTGCTCCAGAGGGCCGTCCGTCCTGCAGCTGGAACCAGAAACGTTTATTTAAAACATTTCTCCTCTAAAACGGTTCAAGTTCTTCTTTTCTGTTTCGCTCACCGGTCACCACTGTGCAAAAGTTTTACACCACTTCATTGTCTTGATGTTCACAAGGACAGAAACCCAGAAGGAGCTGAAACAAACAAATCAGACCTTCAGTCTGCAGAACTGCTGATCCAGAACCACACAGGGAAGGAAAACAGAACTCAGGGTTGTCCAGCTCGGTTCTGGAGGACCGCCATCGTCTCTCTGCTCCACCACACCCTATTTAAACCTGATGATGATGATGATGATGAAACTGAGGATCTGCGGCGAATAAATTCAGCCTCTGGTAAACAAAATGCAGGTTAGTGGTCCTTCACAATCACTCGTGTAAAGCTCCGGATCTTTAAAACGGGAATTTTTATTCCTGCATTAAATCTTTTAAGTTTGATGCAACCTGTCATAATGCAGCGGGACTTTTCCCGACATGAACATGTTTGTAGACGTTGCAACAGCAGAACTCTGAACTCAGCCGTTTAGGCCTTTGGCTGCAGCTCGATGAGGCGGTGGTGTGCTCCTGCCGCCTCTAATCGGACACCCAGAAGCTTTGTGAGGTTGGACTCCAGCTCTGACCTGCATGTAGCCTTTCAGCGTCTCCTATTGTGGAGTCAACAGCTGCCGCGCCCACGCCCCGCAGACACACTCCTGCCCTTTTCCTGCTCAAACACTCCAAACCGCTCAAACCATCTAGGAGAAGAAACATCTCTTAAATTAGCATCAATGTTTCCTGTTTCAGCTGCAAAGCTCAAACTGTTTGTCTAAATAAAAAGGTGAAGCAGCTCAGCTGCAAGAGTTTAGATCGCCATGGCAACCTGGAATCAGTTAATCTGCTGTCAAATTCAGCAAAAAGAAGAAAGAGAGGAGGAGGAGCCTGGCACAAGCCTGACCCTAACCCATCTACTCAGGTCAAGACCCTGACTGCCAGAACCTCCTGCGGTCCTGCAGAACCAAACCCTGCTGAAGGCAGAAGACCTACTCACATCT
>NC_091746.1:71723688-71728688 GCF_043380555.1 Nothobranchius furzeri | reverse complement strand
GAGAAGCGGGGTGATGTGGGTGTGTTTAACTCTTTAAAAACTGACGTGTGTTTATTTATTTACACAGAAACTCTCAGGTGTTTCAAGGATTTGAGTTTTCAATGAAACTTATTTGTGTTTGTTCAGTTTCATCGAGCATCCATCCCGTTCAACACTACCTGGTGTGGTTGCTAGGCAACAGTGACTCTGCAGGAAGAGCCCGTGTAGGCTTACCTGTAAGGTGAGACGTGGAGGACAGCTGAAGACACTCGTGTTTGGACTCGGTTTGTTCTCAGACACGTTTGAACATCAGCAGGTAAGTTCACCCTGCTGAGGACGTTTGTGGACGCGTCCTCCTCTGGAGGAGATGTTGTGGTTTTCCTGCTAAATACATGTTGTTGTCCGCTGTAGCGCCACCTAGAGGAGAAGAGCTTTGCTTGGGTCAGATGAGTTCTGGTTTAGTTGTGATTAAATGAATACAAACGTTTGTTTCTTTTGATCGTCATAGGCTGCATTTCAACGAGTTACTGAGATAACTGGAAACAGGTGAGAAGCTCCACCATCCAGGAGGGACTCCTCATCAAAAGGAGTCAGCTGAGGTGATTCTTGTTCAGAAGCCGCCTGGCCTTCTCCCTCTCACCCCTGACCCTAGTTTAGACGTAGAGAACCGGTGGATGAATGTCTGTTTGTGTGGTCAGACAGGAGCAAAGACGATGGCTCTAGCTAGCGGTCACTGGTTGGACAAAGACGTGAGAGGACAATCTCCAAGTCCTCGGTGAGTCTTAACAAGTCCTCCAACCAGAGGAGAACCTGAATCTAAAACAAACTCATACGGCTGATGAACGGTCACACAAATGTCTGGATGAATCATTCATTGGTTTGTTTGTTTGGTGTTCAACACGAGTTCATCTGTAGTTTTTGTGACACGTTCTGATCTGGATATTTGGATTTTCCAGAAATGGACACGCTTTAGCCGTGGCTGGAAACATAGCTTTCCTGTTTGGAGGAGCCTGCAGCATCGATCCAGAGGTGATGGAGTTCACCTGATTTCATCCAACATCTACAAACGCGACATCATATACGTGATAAATGCTTTCATCTTAATCTATCCACCGTTTTTATTTTGTTGTCAATATTATTTTATTCTCATTCAGCACAGTCCTGTTTACCTCAGTGACTTCTACATGCTAACAGGTAAAGATACATGCTAAACATACACGCTAACAGGTAAACATACATGCTCAACATACATGCTAACAGGTAAACATACATGCTCAACATACATGCTAACAGGTAAACATACATTCTAAACATACATACTAACAGGTAAACATACATGCTAAACATACACGCTAACAGGTAAACATACATGCTCAACATACATGCTAACAGGTAAACATACATGCTCAACATACATGCTAACAGGTAAACATACATGCTCAACATACACGCTAACAGGTAAACATACATGCTAAACATACACGCTAACAGGTAAACATACATGCTCAACATACATGCTAATAGGTAAACATACATGCTCAACATACATGCTAACAGGTAAACATACATGCTCAACATACACGCTAACAGGTAAACATACATGCTAAACATACACGCTAACAGGTAAACATACATGCTCAACATACACGCTAACAGGTAAACATACATGCTAAACATACACGCTAACAGGTAAACATACATGCTAAACATACACATTAACAGGTAAACATACATGCTCAACATACATGCTAACAGGTAAACATACATGCTCAACATACATGCTAACAGGTAAACATACATGCTCAACATACACGCTAACAGGTAAACATACATGCTCAACATACATGCTAACAGGTAAACATACATTCTAAACATACATACTAACAGGTAAACATACATGCTAAACATACACGCTAACAGATAAACATACATGCTAACAGGTAAACATACATGCTAACATACACGCTAACAGGTAAACATACATGCTCAACATACATGCTAATAGGTAAACATACATGCTCAACATACATGCTAACAGGTAAACATACATGCTCAACATACACGCTAACAGGTAAACATACATGCTAAACATACACGCTAACAGGTAAACATACATGCTAAACATACACGCTAACAGGTAAACATACATGCTCAACATACATGCTAACAGGTAAACATACATGCTCAACATACATGCTAACAGGTAAACATACATGCTCAACATACATGCTAACAGGTAAACATACATTCTAAACATACATACTAACAGGTAAACATACATGCTAAACATACACGCTAACAGATAAACATACATGCTAACAGGTAAACATACATGCTCAACATACATGCTAACAGGTAAACATACATGCTCAGCATACACGTTAACAGGTAAACATACATGCTAAACATACACGCTAACAGGTAAACATACATGCTCAACATACATGCTAACAGGTAAACATACATGCTCAACATACATGCTAACAGGTAAACATACATTCTAAACATACATACTAACAGGTAAACATACATGCTAAACATACACGCTAACAGGTAAACATTCATGCTAAACATACACGCTAACAGGTAAACATACATGCTCAACATACACGCTAACAGGTAAACATACATGCTCAACATACATGCTAACAGGTAAACATACATGCTCAACATACATGCTAACAGGTAAACATACATGCTCAACATACACGCTAACAGGTAAACATACATGCTCAACATACATGCTAACAGGTAAACATACATGCTCAACATACATGCTAACAGGTAAACATACATTCTAAACATACATGCTAACAGGTAAACATACATGCTCAACATACATGCTAACAAGTAAACATACATGCTAAAGTCAACTGAAGTCAACCAATGTTTTTTCCATCTTGTTTCTGTTTGTGTATCTGTTTCATATGTATGTGTATATATATATATATATATATATATATATATATATATATAATCGGCCCAAAATGTCATATCTGTGCATCCCTAGTTTGGTCTGTGGGGAAAATGTGGAGTATCTGGAGAAACCCCGTGCATGCATGGGGAGAACACACTAACTCCATGCAGAAAGTTCACACAAGTGGGGTTAGGACCTTCTTGCTGTGAGGCCCCAGAGCTTCCAACTACTCCACCATGCAGGTGCAACCAAAACTCCTCCCGGGAAACTCTGAGGCAGAAACCAGAAACAACAACAAATAAAAAATAAACACGTTTGGGGAAACAAACAGACAAAAAAAGGATAAATATTTTAAAATGAATGTTTTAAAAATTATAGCAACAAAAACACAAATAAATAACATTTGGAAGCGAGTTCCTCTGACAGGAAGTACAGACCTCTGTGATTCCTGGTTTCAGTGACTCCTGATGACATCACCTGGGAGGAGATACCTCAGAGTGGAGACGTTCCATTGGCCAGAGCAGGACACACACTCTGGTAAACCACAACTTCACCTGATGGTCCAGAACTCCTGATCCACAACCCAGCACCCAGACTTCCCTGTGGTTCTGGATCAGCAGTTCTCCAGACTTCCTGAAGGATTTTTCCTTTGGACTGTCTGCTCCTGGTCTTGGTACCAGACGGGCTGAAGCAAGTTGGGATGTCGGTCCGGGCTCTGAAAACCCACCTTTCTCCTGCTCAGTGTGGTTAAAGGGAAGTTGTATCTGTTTGGAGGATCTTCTAGTCCCGACACTCCGGAATGTCTCCCAGGAGTTTACAGCTTTGACATCGGTGAGGACCCGAGACCTGGTCCGTCCCGGAGTCCCAGCAGAACTGTGATGAAGTTCTGTGTCTTGCCAGTGACCCTGACCTGGGAGTGTTTGGAAAGCGGTGGCGTGGCCCTCCGAGCCCTCGGACACAGCGCCGCTGCTGCTGGAGACAACATCTACGTGTACGGAGGAGTTCTGAGGGGGAATCCAACCGACAACCTCCTGGTTTTCAACACCGGTAATGCGATACGTGACCCAGGACGCAGATTCAGATCTAGATTCTGAACGGTCTCTGCTCTGATTTCAGTGTCTCTGAACTGGACTCCGGTCAGAACCAGCGGATCTCCCCCTCCTGCCCTGTGAGACCCGATCGAGCCTCGAACCTAAAGATCCGATCCTCGGAGACACCCAGCCGGTTTGAGTCCCGACTCATTTCCTGTGTGATCCTTGTGTAGATGGGGTCAGAGCTTCGCTCCGGCGGGTGATCGGGTCTACATGTTTGGAGGTTTTGGAGCAGAAGGAGAGTTCTGTAAGGACCTGTTTGTTCTGAACACAGGTAAACCACGAGGCACCAGAACCTGGATGAGATCTGAGTACAAAAATGAAATATTTAACAAAGTAAACAAACCGTACAGATGTTGGTTCTGAAGATGAACAGAATCCTCCTCGGTGTCCAAATCGGGTCGCGGGTTTTCTGAGTGAAACGGTCTAACGCGTGTCTGCACCTCCGGTGGGGACATCCAGCTAGCGGGGTCGGAGCTCGGCTGAACTTCTCCGGTAGTCCAATATCCGTTCTCGTCGCCGTATCCCAGTGAAAACACAAATGTGACCGACTAGCAGAGGCGTCAGAAGCTACATCTGACTAATGACACGTTGTTCTGCTGTAACGCTAACGCAGAAACGCCGGCGTCGGGGTTGTTTACTACAGCAGTTTCAGCAGAGCTCCATGTGGAACGTCTCCAGCTGCCCAGGGCTTAGACCGGAATTTAGTTTCTGTTTTTCCCGCGCCGGTCACAAACATCAGATTTTCTTAAAATTCCAGCCGTGAAAACCCAAAAAAACCTTTTTCATCTGAGGTTTTAATTCTTCTTTACACGTGCTGCTCAGAGGAACTTTGTCTCTAGCCGATATCTTTAACATTCATGGACTCAGGACACCCATCTTGACTCACGACGGTGAAAGCCGTTGTTGGTTTAGCGTCCAGGAGAGAACGTCGCTACTAGTAGAAGCCGTTAGCATTAGCAACATCGCCGCACAGCAGAACTCCTCCAGGCTTGTGTTGTTTGTGGAGGTGA